>NW_026635569.1:0-1738 GCF_028554395.1 Pezoporus wallicus
CCCATAGAGCTGACCCATAGAGTGGTCCCATAGGGCTGACCCATGAGCAGACCCATAGAGCTGACCCATAGAGCTGACCCATGAAGACCCATGAACTGACCCATAGAACTGACCCATAGAGCTGACCCATAGAGTGGTCCCATAGGCTGACCCATGAACTGACCCATTGAGCAGACCCATAGAGCTGACCCATAGAGTGGTCCCATAGCCCTGACCCATAGAACTGAACCATAGAGTTGACCCATAGGGCTGCCCCATAGAGCTGCTCCATAGAGCTGCCCCATAGACCTGACCCATTGAGCAGACCCATAGAGCTGACCCATAGAACTGACCCATAGGGCTGCCCCATAGAGCTGACCCATTGAGCAGACCCATAGCCCTGCCCCATAGAGCTGACCCATAGAACTGACCCACAGAGTGGTTCCATAGCCCTGCCCCATAGAGCAGATCCATAGAGTGGCCCCTTAGAACTGACCCAGAGCACTGCCCCATAGCTCTGCCTCATAGTGCTACCCCATAGACCTGTCCCATAGAACTGCCCCATAGAACTGACCTAGAGCTGCCCCATAGCCCTGCACCATAGAACTGACCTAGAGCTGCCCCACTGAGTGGCCCCATAGCCCTGCCCCATAGAGCTGCCCCATAGAACTGACCTAGAGCTGCCCCACAGCCCTGCCCCATAGCCCTGCCCCATAGAACTGACCTAGAGCTGCCCCATAGCCCTGCCCCATAGCCCTGCCCCATAGAACTGACCTAGAGCTGCCCCATAGCCCTGTCCCATAGCCCTGCCCCATAGAACTGACCAAGAGCTGCCCCATAGCCCTGCCCCATAGCCCTGCCCCATAGAACTGACCTAGAGCTGCCCCATAGCCCTGCCCCATAGCCCTGCACCATAGAACTGACCTAGAGCTGCCCCACTGAGTGGCCCCATAGCCCTGCCCCATAGAGCTGCCCCATAGAACTGACCTAGAGCTGCCCCATAGAGCTGCCCCATAGAACTGACCTAGAGCTGCCCCATAGCCCTGCCCCATAGAACTGACCTAGAGCTGCCCCATAGCCCTGCCCCATAGATCGCCCCATAGCGCTGCCCCATCCATGACACGGGTGCCCCAGCCCCCCCCCACGTGTGGCTGAGTCACTGCAGCCCTGCCTGGAGCAGGAGAAACCAGGGAGCACATCCCATAATATCCAGCAATAGCCCATAATAGCCCATCCCCCACACCCCACATCCCACACCCCATCCCCCACATCCCATACACCCCATATCCCATCCCCCATCCCCCATATCCCATCCCCCATCCCCCACATCCCACACCCCATATCCCACACCCCACACCCCACATCCCATCCCCCATCCCCCATATCCCATGGAGCCCCACACCCCAACCCCCCACCCCACATCCCATAATATCCCCCACATCCCATACACCCCATATCCCATCCCCCACACCCCATATCCCACACCCCATCCCCCACATCCCATATCCCATCCCCCCACACCCCATCCTCCATCCCCCATATCCCATCCCCCACACCCCACACCCCACATCCCACACCCCATCCCCCACATCCCATAATACCCCACACCCCATCCCCCACATCCCACACCCCATATCCCATACACCCCATATCCCATAATACCCCATATCCCATCCCCCACACCCCACACCTCATCCCCCATCCCCCACACCCTACACCCCATACCCTATACCCCACACCCCATCCCCCACACCCCACA
>NW_026635570.1:0-17207 GCF_028554395.1 Pezoporus wallicus
GTCAATGGGGGGTGGGGGATGGGGTTCAATGGGGGGTGGGGGTCAATGGGGGGTGGGGGTCAATGGGGAGGATGGGGGTGTGGGGGTGGGGATGGGATGGAGTGGGGGGGGATGGGATGGGGGTGAGGTGGGGATGGGGGTCAATGGGGGGTGGGGGGATGGGGGGATGGGGGGGATGGGGGTCAATGGGGGGTGGGGGTTTGGGGGTCAATGGGGGAGGTTGGGGGTGTGGGGGGTGGGGATGGGGTGTGGGGGATGGGGGGGTGGGGATGAGGGGGGGATGGGGTCAATGGGGGGGTGGGGGTGGGGATGGGGTGGGGATGGGCGTCAATGGGGGGGTGGGGCGATGGGTATGGGCGTCAATGGGGGATGGGGGTCAATGGGGGGGTGGGATTGGGGGGTATGGGGGTCAATGGGGGAGGATGGGGGCGTGGGGGGTGGGGATGGGGGGGATGGGATGGGGTGGGGGGGATGGGGATAAGGTGGGAATGGGGGTCAATGGGGGAGGATGGGGGGGTGGGGGATGGGGTGGGGATGGGGGTCAATGGGGGGGTGATGGGGGTCAATGGGGGGTGGGGATGGGGGGATGGGGGGGGATGGGGGTGAGGTGGGAATGGGAGTCAATGGGGGAATGGGGGTGGGGTGTGAGGGGGGGATGTGGGTCAATGGGGGGGATGGGGGTCAATGGGGGGTGGGGATGGGGGGGATGGGGGTCAATGGGGGAGGATGGGGGGGTGGGGATGGGATGGGGTGGGGGAATGGGGGGGTGGGGGGTGAGGGGGGGATTGGGGGTGATGGGGGTCAATGAGGGGATGGTGTGGGGTGGGGGGGATGGGGATGAGGTGGGAATGGGGGTCAATGGGGGGTGGGGGGATGGGGGCATGGGGGGGATTGGGGTCAATGGGGGAGGATGGGGGTGTGGGGGATGGGATGTGGTGGGGATGGATGGGGATGGGGGTGGGGATGGGAATAGGGGGATGGGGGTGGGATGGAAATGGGGGTGGGGGTGGGGGTGGGAATAGGATAGGGAATGGGATAGGGATGGGGGTGGGATGGGGATGGGAATAGGATAGGGAATGGGATGGGGATGGGAATGGGAATGGGATCGGGTGGGATGGGATGGATAGAATGGGGATAGGAATAGGATAGGGAATGGGAGGGGGATGGGAATGGGAATAGGATAGGGAATGGAATGGGATGGGGTGGGGATGGGAATGGGAATAGGATAGGGAATGGGGATGGGGATGGGGATGGGGTAGGATGGGAATGAGAACAGGATAGGGATGGGGTGGGATGGAGATGGGATGGGAATGGGAACAGGATAGGGAATGGGGTTCTATGGTGCTCAATGTGGGGCTCTATGGGGCTCAATGTGGGTCTCTATGGGGCTCAATGGGGCTCAATGTGTGTCTCTATGGGGCTCAATGGGATTCAGTGGGGCTCAATGGGGTTCAATGGGGCTCAATGTGGGTCTCTATGGGGCTCAGTGTGGGTCTCTATGGGGCTCAGTGGGATTCAATGGGGCTCAATGGGGTTCAATGGGGGATCTCAATGGGGGGCTCAATGTGGGTCTCTATGGGGCTCTATGGGTCTCTATGGGTCTATGGGTCTCAATGTGGGTCTCTATGGGTCTCAATGTGGGTCTCAATGTGGGTCTCTATGGGTCTCAATGTGGGTCTCAATGTGGGTCTCTATGGGTCTCAATGTGGGTCTCTATGGGTCTCAATGTGGGTCTCTATGGGTCTCAATGTGGGTCTCTATGGGTCTCTATGGGTCTCAATGTGGGTCTCTATGGGTCTCTATGGGTCTCTATGGGTCTCAATGTGGGTCTCTATGGGTCTCTATGGGTCTCAATGTGGGTCTCTATGGGTCTCAATGTGGGTCTCTATAGGTCTCTATGGGTCTCTATGGGTCTCAATATGGGTCTCTATGGGGCTCTATGGGTCTCTATGGGTCTCAATGTGGGTCTCTATAGGTCTCTATGGGTCTCTATGGGTCTCAATGTGGGTCTCTATGTGTCTCTATGGGTCTCTATAGGTCTCTATGTGTCTCTATGGGTCTCAATGTGGGTCTCTATGGGTCTCTATGGGTCTCTATGGGTCTCAATGTGGGTCTCTATGGGTCTCTATGGGTCTCTATGGGTCTCAATGTGGGTCTCTATGGGTCTCTATGGGTCTCTATGGGTCTCAATGTGGGTCTCTGTGCTTCCAGCCCTCCCCCCAACCCCGGCCCCCCCCCGGTCCCAGCCACGTCCGGACAAGTTCCCCGACAGCCTGGACCCACCAGGGGCTGGTGAGTGCCAGGGGGCGGGGCCTGGCCCTCCAAAGGGGCGGGGCTTGTCCATATAAGGCTTTGGGAGGGGGCGTGGCCAGCCGCAAAGAGGCGGCGCTTCAGTGCTAAGGGTTCTAGCGGTGGGCGGGGCTTCTGGAAAAGGGGGTGTGGCCTGGGAGACACGCCCATATGTGGGCGTGGACCACCTTTAGGCCCCGCCCCCCCTTCATTTGCATTAACCAATGGGAACCTCCCCTTCCATTGACTCCCGCTTATGAATGAGCATCACCTCTCTGTGGGCGTGGTTTGCCTTTAGCCCCGCCCCCTTCATCTGCATTAACCAATGGGAACCCCTCCTTCCATTGACCCCTAGTTCTGAATGAGCATCACCTCTCTGTGGGCGTGGTTTGCCTTTAGCCCCGCCCCCTTCATCTGCATTAACCAATGGGAACCTCCCCTTCCATTGACTCCTACTTATGAATGAAGACCGCCCCCTCGGTGGGCGTGGCTTTCCATTTAGCCCCGCCCCTTTATCTGCATTAACCAATGGGAACCTCCCCTTCCATTGACTCCCGCTTATGAATGAGCATCACCTCTTTGTGGGCGTGGTTTTGCCTTTAGCCCCGCCCCCTTCATCCTTACTAACCAATGTGAGCCCCCCTTCCATTGACCCCTAGTTCTGAATGGGCGTTGCCCCCTTTGTGGGCGTGGCTTCCCTTTAGCCCCACCCCCTTCCCTCCTTCCCACCCCAATGAACCTCCCCTTCCTCCTCCCATTGCCCCCCGCTACTAAATAAAGACCGCCCCCTTTGTGGGCGTGGCTTCCCCTTTAGCCCCGCCCCCTTCATCCGCGCCGACCAATGAGGCGCTGCTGTTCCACGAGAAGTGTGGGGCCCTCATCAAGCTCAGCAACGGGCACAAGACCGCCGAGCGGCGCCGGCCCCTCGATGAGTTCAACAATGGGGTGGTGTTGACCAACCGGCCCCTAAGGGATGGGGAGATGTTCGAGGTGGGTCATTTTGGGGTGATTTTGGGGCATTTTGGGTCGTTTTGGTCATATTTGATCATTTTGGGTCATTTTGGGGGGATTTTGGGTCGTTTTCATGTGATTTTGGGGGTTCAACAATGGGGTGGTGTTGACCAACCGGCCCCTAAGGGATGGGGAGATGTTCGAGGTGGGTCCATTTGGGGCGATTTTGGGGCATTTTGGGTCGTTGTGGGTGATTTTAGTGTTTTTTGATTATTTTGGGTCATTTTGGCGGGATTTTGGGTCATTTTGGTGGGATTTTGGGACGATTTTGGTGGGATTTTGGGGCGATTTTGTGTGATTTTGGGGCGTTTCGGGTTTTGTGTGTTTTTGGGTCGTCTTGGTGGGATTTTGGGTCGATTTTGTGTGATTTTGGGGCGTTTCGGGTAAGTTTTGTGTGAATTTGGGTCGTTTTCGCGGGATTTTGGGTCGTTTTGGGATGTGCAGATGTTCGAGGTGGGTCCATTTGGGGCGATTTTGGGGGATTTTGGGTCGTTTTGGTCATATTTGATCATTTTGGGTCATTTTGGGGGGATTTTTGGTCATTTTCATGTGATTTTGGGGGTTCAATAATGGGGTGGTGTTGACCAACTGGCCCCTAAGGGATGGGGAGATGTTCGAGGTGGGTCATTTTGGGGTGATTTTGGGGCATTTTGGGTCGTTGTGGGTGTATTTGATCATTTTGGGTCGTTTTCATGTGATTTTGGGTCATTTTTGTGTGATTTTGGGGGGTTCAACAATGGGGTGGTGTTGACCAACCGGCCCCTAAGGGATGGGGAGATGTTCGAGGTGGGTCATTTTGGGGCGATTTTGGGGCATTTTGGGTCGTTGTGGGTGATTTTAGTAGTTTTTTATTATTTTGGGTCATTTTGGCGGGATTTTGGGTCATTTTGGTGGGATTTTGGGACGATTTTGGTGGGATTTTGGGTCGATTTTGTGTGATTTTGGGGCGTTTCGGGTTTTGTGTGTTTTTGGGTCGTCTTGGTGGGATTTTGGGTCGATTTTGTGTGATTTTGGGGCGTTTCGGGTTGGTTTTGTGTGTTTTTGGGTCGTCTTGGTGGGATTTTGGGTCGATTTTGTGTGATTTTGGGGCGTTTCGGGTTAGTTTTGTGTGAATTTGGGTCGTTTTCGCGGGATTTTGGGTCGTTTTGGGATGCGCAGATGTTCGAGGTGGGTCATTTTGGGGTGATTTTGGGGGATTTTGGGTCGTTTTGGTCATATTTGATCATTTTGGGTCATTTTGGGGGGATTTTGGGTCATTTTCATGTGATTTTGGGGGTTCAACAATGGGGTGGTGTTGACCAACCGGCCCCTAAGGGATGGGGAGATGTTCGAGATGGGTCAATTTGGGGAGATTTTGGGTCGTTTTGGGTGATTTTAGTAGTATTTGATTATTTTGGGTCGTTTGAGCGGGATTTTGGGTCGATTTTGTGTGATTTTGGGTCGTTTCGGGTTGGTTTTGTGTGATTTTGGGTCGTTTTGGTGGGTTTTTTGGTCGATTTTGTGTGATTTTGGAGCATTTTGGTGGGATTTTGTGTCGACTTTGTGTTTTTGAGGGGTTTGGGGTCATTTGGGGGTGATTTTGGGTCCTTTTCGATCATTTTGGGTTGTTTTTTGAGTCATTTTGGGTCATTTTCGATCATTTTGGTGTGATGTTGTGGTGATTTTGGGTTATTCTCGATCATTTTGGTGTGATTTTGGGTCCTTTTCGATCATTTTGGGTAGATTTTGGGTCATTTTCCATTATTTTGGGTTGATTTTGGGTCATTTTCGATCATTTTGGGTTGATTTTGGGTCATTTTTGGTCATTTTGGTGTGATTTTGGGTGATTTTGGGACCTTTTAAATCATTTTGGGGTGATTTGGGGTCATTTTCGATCATTTTGGGTTTATTCTGGGTCATTTTTTGTCATTTTGGGGTGATTTTGCGTCATTTTCCATTATTTTGGGTTGATTTTGGGTGATTTGCAGTCATTTTCGATCATTTGGGGTTGATTTTGGGTGATTTGGGGTCATTTTCGATCATTTTGGGTTGATTTTGGGGTGATTTTGGGTCATTTTCGATCATTTGGGGTTGATTTTGGGTGATTTGGGGTCATTTTTGATCATTTTGGGTTGATTTTGGGGTGATTTGGGATCATTTTCGATCATTTTGGGTTGATTTTGGGGTGATTTTGGGTCATTTTCGATCATTTTGGGTTGATTTTGGGGTGATTTGGGTTCATTTTCGATCATTTTGGGTTGATTTTGGGGTGATTTTGGGTCATTTTCGATCATTTTTGGGTGATTTGAGGGGATTTTGGGGTCCCTGACCCCCTCTTTTGCCCCCCCCAGATCCGCATTGACAAGCTGGTGGACAAGTGGTCGGGCTCCATCGAGATGGGGGTCACAGCCCATAACCCCAACAGCCTCGAGTACCCGGCCACCATGACCAACCTGCGCTCCGGTCAGCACCCATGGGTGCCCCCCCCCCACCTTCAACACAATGGGGTCCCCATCACCACAATGGGGACCCCCCCATAACCCCAATGGGGTCTCCATCACTACAGTGGGGTCCCCATCACCCCAATGGGGTCCCCCCATCACCACATTGAGGACCCCCATCACCCCATTGAGCACCCCCCCTCACCTCATTGAGCCCCCATCACCCCAATAGGGCCCCCCCATCACCCCATTGAGCCCCCCATTACCCCATTGAGGATCCCCCCTACCCCCATTGAGCCCCCCCATCACCCCATTGAGCACCCCATTGAGGACCCCCCATCACCCCATTGAGCCCCTCATCACCCCATTGAGCACCCCATTGAGGACCCCCCATCACCCCCTTGAGCACCCCATCACCCCATTGAGCACCCCATTGAGGACCCCCCATCACCCCATTGAGCCCCCCATCACCCCATTGAGGACCCCCATCACCCCATTGAGGACCCCCCATCACCCCATTGAGCCCCCCATCACCCCATTGAGCCCCCCATCACCCCATTGAGCACCCCATTGAGGACCCCCCATCACCCCATTGAGCCCCTCATCACCCCAGTGAGCACCCCATTGAGCACCCCACATCACCCCATTGAGCCCCCCATCACCCCATTGAGCACCCCATTGAGGACCCCCCATCACCCCATTGAGCCCCCCATCACCCCATTGAGCACCCCATTGAGCACCCCCCATCACCCCATTGAGCACCCCATCACCCCATTGAGCACCCCCCATCACCCCATTGAGCCCCCCATCACCCCATTGAGGATCCCCCCTCCCCCCATTGAGCCCCCCCATCACCCCATTGAGCCCCCCATCACCCCATTGAGCACCCCATTGAGCACCCCCCATCACCCCATTGAGCACCCCCATCACCCCATTGAGCCCCCCATCACCCCAATAGGGCCCCCCCATTCACCCCATTGAGACCCATCACCCCATTGAGCACCCCCCCTCACCCCATTGAGCCCCTCATCACCCCATTGAGCACCCCATTGAGGACCCCCCATCACCCCATTGAGCCCCCCATCACCCCATTGAGCACCCCCCATCACCCCATTGAGCCCCCCATCTCGCCCTTGAGCACCCCATTGAGGACCCCCCATCACCCCATTGAGCCCCCCATCACCCCATTGAGCACCCCATTGAGCACCCCCCATCACCCCATTGAGCACCCCATCACCCCATTGAGCACCCCCCATCACCCCATTGAGCCCCCCATCACCCCATTGAGGATCCCCCCCCCCCCCATTGAGCCCCCCATCACCCCATTGAGCCCCACCCCATTGAGCACCCCATTGAGCACCCCCCATCACCCCATTGAGCACCCCCATCACCCCATTGAGCCCCCCATCACCCCAATAGGGCCCCCCCATTCCCCCCATTGAGACCCATCACCCCATTGAGCACCCCCCCTCACCCCATTGAGTCCCCCATCACCCCATTGAGCCCCCCATCACCCCAATAGGGCCCCCCCATCACCCCATTGAGCACCCCATTGAGCCCCCCATCACCCCACTGCAGGCACCATCATGATGAGCGGCTGTGGGATCCTCACCAATGGGAAGGGGACGCGCCGGGAATACTGCGAGTTCAGCCTGGATGAGCTACAGGTACCCCCCCCCCCCAAAAACAGGGGGGACCCCCCCCAACCCCCCCCCCCCCACTTTGATTTGCTCCAATGGGGGAGATTCCAGCCCTAAACTCAGCTGTTGGTGCCCGTTGTACCCCATTGGGACCCATTGTACCCATTGGCACCCATTGGGACCCATTGGCACCCACTGGGACCCATTGGGACCCATTGTACCCATTGGCACCCATTGGCACCCATTGGTGCCCATTGTACCCCATTGGGACCCATTGGCACCCATTGTACCCATTGGCACCCACTGGGACCCATTGGGACCCATTGGCACCCATTGCACCTGTTGGCACCCATTGGGACGCATTGGCACCCATTGGTGCCCATTGTACCCCATTGGGACCCATTGGCACCCATTGGGACCCATTGTATCCATTGGCACCCACTGGGACCCATTGTACCCTGTTGGCACCCATTTGGGACCCATTGGCACCCATTGGTGTCCATTGTACCCACTGGCACCCATTGGCACCCGTTGGGACCCATTGGCACCCATTGGTGCCCATTGTACCCGTTGGCACCTGTTGGTGCCCATTTTACCCATTGGCACCCGTTGGCACCCATTTGGGACCCGGTGGCACCCATTGGGACCCATTGTATCCATTGGCACCCGTTGGGACCCATTGGCACCCATTGTCACCCCTTGCACCCACTGGCACCCATTGGCACCCATTGTACCTCGTTGGCACCCATTGGCACCCATTGGTGCCCATTGTACCTATTGGCACCCATTGGGACCCATTGTACTCTGTTTGCACCCATTGGGACCCATTGTACCCATTGGCGCCCCCTGGGACCCATTGTACCCCATGGCACCCATTGGTACCCATTGTACTCTGTTGGCACCCATTGGGACCCATTGTACCTATTGGCACCCACTGGGACCCATTGTACCCCGTTGGCACCCATTGGGACCCACTGTACCCATTGTGACCCATTGGCACCCATCGTACCCAATGGGACCCATTGAACCCTTTGGAACCCGTTGGCGCCCATTGGCACCCATTGGTGCCCATTGGTGCCCATTATACCCCATTGGCCCCATTGAAACCCATTGCCCCAATGTCCCCATTACCCCCATCCCTCCCATGGCCCCCATTGGTCCCCATTGCCCCCCATTGCCCCCCCATGGCACCCATTGCCCCCATTGCCCCCCGTTGGTCCCATTGACCCCCCATTGATGCACCCATTGACCCCCATTGATCCCATTGACCCCCATTGATTGATCCCGTTGACCCCCATTGATCCCCATTGACCCCCATTGATCCCCATTGATCTCCATTGAGGCCCATTGAGCCCCTCATTGACCCCCCCATTGACCCCCATTGATCCCATTGACCCCCATTGCCCCCCATTGCCCCACAGGAAGGGGACCACATCGGCCCATTGAATCCCAACAACGCCCTACACTTCTACATCAACGGCATTGACCAAGGTGGGGGGGACCCCCGGGGGTGGGGGTGGGATTGATGGACACCTTGGGGGTGGGGGTGGGGACGGGGACCCCCAGTGGCTTTTGGGGGCATCCCCATGCCTTTGGTGCCCCCCAGCGTGGACAGCGAATGGCCTTGAGGGTGTTCATTGAGCCCCGTTGGCACCCATTGAGCCCCATTGGCACCCATTGAGCCCCACTGGCACCCATTGAGGCCTGTCAGCACCCATTGAGCCCATCGGCACCCATTGAGCCCTGTTAGCACCCATTGAGCCCATCGGCACCCATTGAGCCCCATCAGCACCCATTGAGCCCCATTGGCACCCATTGAGCCCATCAGCACCCATTGAGCCTATCAGCACCCATTGAGCAAATGAGCACCCATTGAGCCCATGAGCACCCATTGAGGCCCATCAGCACCCATTGAGCGCCATCAGCACCTATTGAGCCCATGAGCACCCATTGAACCCCATCGGCGCCCATTGAGCCCATCGGCACCCATTGAGCCCATCAGCACCCATTGAGCCCATCAGCACCCATTGAGCAAATGAGCACCCATTGAGCCCATTGGCACCCATTGAGCCCCATTGGCACCCATTGAGCCCCACTGGCACCCATTGAGGCCTGTCAGCACCCATTGAGCCCATCAGCACCCATTGAGCCCCATCGGCACCCATTGAGCAAATGAGCACCCATTGAGCCCATCGGCACTCATTGAGCCCTATCGGCACCCATTGAGCAAATGAGCACCCATTGAGCCCATCGGCACCCATTGAGCCCCATCGGCACCCATTGAGCCCATCGGCACCCATTGAGCCCATCGGCACCCACTGAGCCCCATCGGCACCCATTGAGCCCCATTGAGCCCCATTGGCACCCATTGAGCCCATCAGCACCCATTGAGGCCTGTCAGCACCCATTGAGCCCATGAGCACCCATTGAGCCCCATCAACACCCTTTGAGCCCCATGAGCACCCATTGAGCCCATCAGCTCCCATTGAACCCCATCAGCACTCATTGAGCAAATGAGCACCCATTGAGCCCATCAGCACCCATTGAGCCCCATCGGCACCCATTGAGCCCCACTGGCACTCATTGAGCCCATCGGCACCCATTGAGCCCCATTGGCACCCATTGAGCCCCATTGGCACCCATTGAGCCCCATCAGCACCCATTGAGCAAATGAGCACCCATTGAGCCCATCGGCACCCATTGAGCCCCATTGGCACCCATTGAGCCCCATCAGCACCCATTGAGCAAATGAGCACCCATTGAGCCCATCGGCACCCATTGAGCCCCATCGGCACCCATTGAGACCCATTGAGCCCCATCGGCACCCATTGAGCAAATGAGCACCCATTGACCCCATCATCACCCATTGACCCCCATCATCACCCGTTGACCGTCGTCATCACCCATTGACCCCATCATCACGCATTGACCCTATCTTCACCCATTGACGCCATCATTGCCTGTTGACCATCGTCATCACCCATTGATTCCCATTGACTCCCGTTGACTCCCATTGACTCCCATTGCCCCCCATTGACCCCCCCTTGCCTCCCATGCAGGGGTGGCGACGGCGGTGACCCCCCCGGTGCTCTACGGCTTGGTGGATCTCTATGGCATGGCCCCCATCATCTCCCATTGACCCCCATCATCACCCATTGACCCCATCATCACCCATTGACTCCCGTTGACCCCCATCATCACCCATTGACCCCCATCGTCACCCATTGACTCCCATTGACGCCATCATCGCCCGTTGAGCATCGTCATCACCCATTGACTCCCATTGACTCCCGTTGACTCCCATTGACCCCCATTGACTCCCGTTGACCTCCATTGCCCCCATTGACCGCCATTGCCCCCCATTGACTCCCATTGCCCCCCATTGCCCCCCATTGACCGCCCCTTGCCTCCCATGCAGGGGTGGCGACGGTGGTGACCCCCCCGGTGCTCTATGGCGTGGTGGATCTCTATGGCATGACCCCCATCATCTCCCATTGACCCCCATCATCAACCATTGACCCCATCATCAACGATTGACTCCCATTGACCCTCATCATCACCCATTGACCCCCATCATCACCCATTGACCCCATCATCACCCATTGACCCCCGTCATTACCCATTGACGCCGTCACCACCCATTGATGCCATCATCGCCCGTTGATCGTCGTCATCACCCATTGACCCCCGTTGACTTCCATTGACTCCCGTTGACTCCCATTGCCCCACATTGACCGCCATTGCCCCCCATTGCCCCCCATTGACCCCCCCTTGCCTCCCATGCAGGGGTGGCGACGGCGGTGACCCCCCCGGTGCTCTACGGCTTGGTGGATCTCTATGGCATGGCCCCCATCATCTCCCATTGACCCCCATCATCACCCATTGACCCCATCATCACCCATTGACTCCCGTTGACCCCCATCATCACCCATTGACCCCCATTGTCACCCATTGACTCCCATTGACGCTATCATCGCCCGTTGAGCATCGTCATCACCCATTGACTCCCATTGACTCCCGTTGACTCCCATTGACCCCCATTGACTCCCGTTGACCTCCATTGCCCCTCATTGACCGCCATTGCCCCCCATTGACTCCCGTTGACTCCCATTGACTCCCATTGCCCCCCATTGCCCCCCCTTGCCTCCCGTGCAGGGGTGGCGACGGCGGTGACCCCCGGGTGCTCTACGGCGTGGTGGATCTCTATGGCATGACCCCCATCATCTCCCATTGACCCCCATCATCACCCATTGACCCCATCATCACCCATTGACTCCTGTTGACCCCCATCATCACCCATTGACCCCCATCATTACCCATTGACGCCGTCACCACCCATTGATGCCATCATCGCCCGTTGATTGTCGTCATCACCCATTGACCCCGTTGACTTCCATTGACTCCCGTTGACTCCCATTGCCCCCATTGACCGCCATTGCCCCCCATTGCCCCCATTGACCCCCCTTGCCTCCCATGCAGGGGTGGCGACGGCGGTGACCCCCCCGGTGCTCTACGGCTTGGTGGATCTCTATGGCATGGCCCCCATCATCTCCCATTGACCCCCATCATCACCCATTGACCCCATCATCACCCATTGACTCCCGTTGACCCCCATCATCACCCATTGACCCCCATCGTCCCCCATTGACTCCCATTGACGCCATCATCGCCCGTTGAGCATCGTCATCACCCATTGACTCCCATTGACTCCCGTTGACTCCCATTGACCCCCATTGACTCCCGTTGACCTCCATTGCCCCCCATTGACCGCCATTGCCCCCCATTGACTCCCATTGCCCCCCATTGCCCCCCATTGACCGCCCCTTGCCTCCCATGCAGGGGTGGCGACGGTGGTGACCCCCCGGTGCTCTATGGCGTGGTGGATCTCTATGGCATGACCCCCATCATCTCCCATTGACCCCCATCATCAACCATTGACCCCATCATCAACGATTGACTCCCATTGACCCTCATCATCACCCATTGACCCCATCATCACCCATTGACTCCCGTTGACCCCCATCATCACCCATTGACCCCCATCATCACCCATTGACTCCCATTGACGCCATCATCGCCCGTTGAGCATCGTCATCACCCATTGACTCCCATTGACTCCCGTTGACCCCCATTGACCCCCGTTGACCTCCACTGACCCCCATTGACCGCCATTGCCCCCCATTGCCCCCCATTGACCCCCCCTTGCCTCCCATGCAGGGGTGGCGACGGCGGTGACCCCCCCGGTGCTCTACGGCGTGGTGGATCTCTACGGCATGGCCGTCAAGGTCACCATCGTCCACAACCACAACCCCAGCGACCGCCTCCGCCGCAACAACGCCCTCCTACGGGCCCTGTCCCCTCCCCCTCCGCCACCCCCCCCCCTACCCCTCGTCCGTGGCACCCAACGGCCCCCACCACCCCCGGGCGCCCGCCCCACCGGGACCCCCCCCCCCGCCCCAGCGCCTCCTCTTCCACCCCAACTGCGGGCAGAAAGCGGCCGTGGTCAACGAGGGCCGGACGGCGCTGAGGCCGCAGTGAGGAGCTGTGGGGCGCATTGGGGGGGGAGTGGTCTATGGGGTGGATATAGGGGCTGTGGGGTGGATATGGGGTGGATATGGGGCTTTTGTGGTGGATATGGGGTCTCTGGGGTTGATATGGGGTCTATGGGGTCGATATGGGGTCTATGGCGTGGATATGGGGTTTATGTGGGCTGTGGGGTGGATATGGGGTCATTGGGGTCAATATGGGGCTTTTGTGGTGGATATGTGGTCTATGGGGTCGATATGGGGTCTACGGCGTGGATATGGGGTTTATGTGGTCTGTGGGGTGGATATGGGGTCATTGGGGCGATATGGGGCTTATGTGATGGATATGGGGTCTATGGGGTTGATATGGGGTCTATGGCGTGGATATGGGGTCTATGGCGCGGATATGGGGTTTATGTGGGCTGTGGGGTGGATATGGGGTCATTGGGGTTGATATGGGGCTTATGGATATGGGGTCTATGGGGCCGATATGGGGTCTATGGGGTCGATATGGGGTCTGTGGTGTGGATATGGGGTTTATGTGGGCTGTGGGGTGGATATGGGGTCGATGGGGTCGATATGGGGCTTTTGTGGTGGATATGGGGTCTATGGGGTGGATATGGGGTCTGTGGGGTTGATATGTGGTCTATGGGGTCGATATGGGGTCTGTGGCGTGGATATGGGGTTTATGTGGGCTGTGGGGTGGATATGGGGTCATTGGGGTCGATATGGGGCTTATGTGATGGATATGGGGTCTGTGGGGTTGATATGGGGTCTATGGGGTTGATATGGGGTCTATGGCGTGGATATGGGGTTTATGTGGTCTGTGGGGTGGAGATGGGGTCTAGGGGTGGAGATGGGGTCTAGGGGGTGGAGATGGGGTCTGTGGGGTGGAGATGTGGTCTGTGATCTGGATATGGGGTTTGTGGGGGTCTATGGTCTGGATATGGGGCCTATGGGGTCTATAGGGTGGAGATGGGGTCTATGGGGGTCTATGAGATGGGTATTGGGTCTATTATGTGTATGGGGTCTACGGGGTGGATGTGGGGTCTGTGGGGTGGATATGGGGTCTATGGGGTCTATGGCATCTATGGGTGGATAGGGGTCTGTGGGGTCTATGGGGTGGAGATGGGCTCTATTGGGTCAATATGGCCTCTATGGGGTCAATATGGGGTCTACGGGGTTGATATGGACTCTTTGGGTCAATATGGGGTCTTTGGGTTGATATGGGGTCTACAGGGTCAATATGGGCTCTATGGGGTCGATATGGGCTCTTTGGGTCTATATGGGATCTACGGGGTCGATACGGGCTCTATGGGGTCGATATGGGGTCTTTGGGTTGATATGGGGTCTTTGGGTCGATATGGGGTCTTTGGGTCGATATGGGCTCTATGGGGTCGATATGGGTTCTTTGGGTTGATACAGGCTCTGTGGGGTCTATATGGGGTCTATGGGGTCGATATGGGCTCTTTGGGTCGATACAGGCTCTTTGGGTTGATATGGGGTCTATGGGGTCGATATGGGGTCTACGGCGTGGATATGGGGTTTATGTGGTCTGTGGGGTGGATATGGGGTCACTGGGGCGATATGGGGCTTATGTGATGGATATGGGGTCTATGGGGTTGATATGGGGTCTATGGCGTGGATATGGGGTCTGTGGCGTGGATATGGGGTTTATGTGGTCTGTGGGGTGGATATGGGGTCATTGGGGTCGATATGGGGCTTTTGTGGTGGATATGGGGTCTATGGGGTTGATATGGGGTCTACAGGGTCGATATGGGCTCTTTGGGTCGATACGGGCTCTATGGGGTCGATATGTGGTTTACGGGGTCGATATGGGCTCTATGGGGTCTGTATGGGGTCTATGGGGTCGATATGGGCTCTATGGGTCGATATGGGGTCTACAGGGTCGATATGGGCTCTTTGGGTCGATACGGGCTCTATGGGGTCGATATGGGATCTACAGGGTTGATATGGGCTCTTTGGGTCGATATGGGGTCTACAGGGTCGATATGGGCTCTTTGGGTCGATACGGGCTCTATGGGGTCGATATGGGCTCTTTGGGTCGATATGGGGTCTACAGGGTCGATATGGGCTCTATGGGTTGATATGGGGTCTACAGGGTCGATATGGGCTCTATGGGTCGATATGGGGTCTACAGGGTCGATATGGGCTCTTTGGGTCGATATGGGGTCTACAGGGTCGATATGGGCTCTTTGGGTCGATATGGGCTCTATGGGGTCGATATGGGCTCTTTGGGTCGATATGGGGTCTACAGGGTCGATATGGGCTCTTTGGGTTGATATGGGCTCTTTGGGTCGATATGGGGTCTACAGGGTCGATATGGGCTCTTTGGGTTGATATGGGGTCTACAGGGTCGATATGGGCTCTTTGGGTCGATATGGGCTCTTTGGGTCGATATGGGCTCTATGGGGTCGATATGGGATCTACAGGGTTGATATGGGCTCTTTGGGTTGATATGGGGTCTACAAGGTCGATATGGGCTCTTTGGGTCGATATGGGCTCTATGGGTTGATATGGGGTCTACAGGGTCGATATGGGCTCTTTGGGTCGATATGGGATCTACAGGGTTGATATGGGCTCTTTGGGTTGATATGGGGTCTACAAGGTCGATATGGGCTCTTTGGGTCGATATGGGCTCTATGGGTTGATATGGGGTCTACAGGGTCGATATGGGCTCTATGGGTCGATATGGGGTCTACAGGGTCGATATGGGCTCTTTGGGTCGATATGGGGTCTACAGGGTCGATATGGGCTCTTTGGGTCGATATGGGCTCTATGGGGTCGATATGGGCTCTGTGGGTTGATATGGGGTCTACAGGGTCGATATGGGCTCTTTGGGTTGATATGGGGTCTACAGGGTCGATATGGGCTCTTTGGGTTGATATGGGGTCTACTGGGTCGATATGGGCTCTTTGGGTCGATATGGGCTCTTTGGGTCGATATGGGCTCTATGGGGTCGATATGGGCTCTTTGGGTCGATATGGGGTCTACAGGGTCGATATGGGCTCTTTGGGTTGATATGGGGTCTACAGGGTCGATATGGGCTCTTTGGGTCGATACGGGCTCTATGGGGTCGATATGTGGTTTACGGGGTCGATACGGGTTCTATGGGGTCAATATGGGTTCTATGGGTCGATATGGGCTCTATGGGGTTGATATGGGCTCTTTGGGTCGATACAGGCTCTATGGGGTCAATATGTGGTTTACGGGGTCGATATGGGTTCTATGGGTTCGATATGGGCTCTATGGGTCGATATGGGGTCTACAGGGTCGATATGGGGTCTTTAGGTCGATATGTGGTTTACGGGGTCGATATGGGCTCTATGGGTTCGATACGGGCTCTATGGGTTGCCTGTGGGGTGTTTATGGAGTCTCTGGTGCCTCTGGGCCCTATGGGCCATGGGCCATGTTCCCCATCACCCCCCCCCTTCCTTGCCCCCCAGCGCCACGGACGACTTCAACCACGGCGTGGTGCTGAGCGCGCGGGCGCTACGGGACAACGAGCTCTTCCAGGTGCGCCTCGACCGCATGGTGGACAAGTGGGCGGGCTCTATCGAGATCGGCGTCACCACGCACAGCCCCGCCCACCTCCAGCTGCCCTCCACCATGACCAACCTGCGCTCCGGTTAGACGGGGGCTCTATGGGGAAGGGGGGGGGTCTATGGGGTTCCTGTGGGGGTTTCTATGGGGGGGATGGGGGCTCTATGGGGTCTCTATGGGGGGTATGGGGGCTCTATGGGGTTCCTATGGGGGCTCTATGGGGGCTATGGGGTCTCTATGGGGAGTATGGGGGCTCTATGGGGTTTCTATGGGGTTCCTATGGGGTTCCTATGGGGGGTATGGGGGCTATGGGGTCTCTATGGGGTTCCTATGGGGAGTATGGGGGCTCTATGGGGTCTCTATGGGGTCTCTATGGGGGCTATGGGGTCTCTATGGGGTTCCTATGGGGAGTATGGGGGCTCTATGGGGTCTCTATGGGGTTCCTATGGGGGGTATGGGGGCTATGGGGTCTCTATGGGGTTCCTATGGGGGCTCTCTGGGGGCTATGGGGGCTCTATGGGGTCTCTATGGGGGCTATGGGGGCTCTATGGGGTTAATATGGGGTCTCTACGGGGTCTCTATGGGGTTTCTATGGGGTCTCTATGGGGTTCCTATGGGGTCTCTATGGGGTTCCTGTGGGGGCTATGGGGTTCCTATGGGAGCTATGGGGGCTCTATGGGGTCTCTATGGCGTTCCTATGGGGTCTCTATGGGGTTCCTATGGGGGGTATGGGGGCTCTATGGGGTTCCTATGGGGTC
>NW_026635571.1:0-1738 GCF_028554395.1 Pezoporus wallicus
TACTCCACATACATGCATGTAAAATATCTGCATGTTACTGAGACATTGCAGGTTAACAGGATGTTCCCATATGTGGAGACTTCCACATAATTTCTTAGCATTGTTTGCTAGCTTGAGATTATGAGTATTTACATATAGGCCACAGAAATAATTTAATGACTGAAATCCCACTATTCTTCCTTAGAAACATTATCTGATCAAAAGAAAACTTTCTAAAGATGAGATTCAGAGCAGCCCTGCGGAGAAGGACTTGGGGGTGCTGGTCAATGAGAAAATGAACATGAGCAGGCAGTGTGTGCTTGCAGCCCAGAAAGCCAACCATATCCTGGGCTGCATCAAAAGGAGCATGACCAGCAGGCCGAAGGAGGTGATCCTGCCCCTCTATTCTGCTCTCCTGAGACCTCACTTGGAGTACTGTCTGCAGTTCTGATGTCCTCAACATAAAAAGGACATGGAACTGTTAGAACAAGTCCAGAGGAGGACCACGAGGATGATCAGGGGACTGGAGCACCTCCCATATGAAGATAGGCTGAGAAAGTTGGGGCTGTTCAGCCTGGAGAAGAGAAAGGCTGTGTGGAGACCTCATAGCAGCCTTCCAGTATCTGAAGGGGGCCTATAGGGATGCTGGAGAGGGACTCTTCATTAGGGACTGTAGTGACAGGAAAAGGGATAACGGGCTCAGACTTAAACAGGGGAAGTTTAAATTGGATATAATGAAGAAATTCTTTCCTGTTAGGGTGGTGAGGCACTGGAATGGGTTGCCCAGGGAGGTTGTGAATGCTCCATCCCTGGCAGTGTTCAAGGCCAGGTTGGACGAAGCCTTGGGTGGCATGGTTTAGTGTGAGGTGTCCCTGCCCATGGCAGGGGGGTTGAAACTAGATGATCTTAAGGTCCTTTCCAACCCTAACTATTCTATGATTCTGTGATTTTATGAATTCTTTGAGCCAGGCAAATCTAGTACAGCTGGTTCTTTCATTTATTACAGCAAAGTATATTGCATAAAGCACTTAGAGTAAGGACAAGGGAGAAAGAAATAATTCTTCACTACACTTGCTTAAGAATGGATTTGATCTGCTGAACTGAAGTAATTTAAGGCACTCAAGTTTACCAGCCAACAAAGGAAGGTCACTGCTTTTTAAAGTAGAAAAATATAAATATATACATATATGTATAGAAATTAAATAAAAATTATTAATATACTGATGTTGAGATTACTCTCTCACTTGTTTCTAGCTAGTAAGGTCTAGGTAGAAACTAGCTATGTTCATACAACATACAGTCATAGGTTATATTCAAGATAAGACCTCTAAGATAAAGCACTCTAGATTTTGCATGTCCTATCATTACGGGAAACCCAGTGTTCCTCTGTCCTGGAAGCCATTTCCTCCCCTGAATGCTTTTTCTTAAAAGCTGGAAATAGAACAGGTAAAAGATCCCTAGACACGTAATAGTTTCTGACTTTGCAAAAACTATTTTACAGATTTTTTCTGTGCTGAACCTGACTTTTAAGATAGAAACTTTCTGTTTACATGCAGTGCATTTTTTTGCACTCCTTTGTATATGTAGATATAATGATATCCAAGTACCAGTTAACCTCATTGAGCAAGAAATCTGATAAAGGCTGACAGTGCCACGGATCTTTCCACACAGAGTGGCAAAGCATGGTACTTGAAAAAGGGCTTTTTTGAAAAAGCAAAAGTTACAGTGGTAAACCTCCAAAACTTTTGAATGGACAGGA
>NW_026635572.1:0-1781 GCF_028554395.1 Pezoporus wallicus
CCATCCTTGTTCCCATCCCCTTCCTCTCCCCATCCGTGTCCCTCTCCTTGTCCCATCCCCACCCCATCCCCATCCTTGATCCCATCCCCACCCCATCCCATCCCTATCCCCATCCCTGTCCCCATCCCCATCCCCATCCTTGTTCCCATCCCCATCCCCACCCCAACCCTATCCCATCCCCTTCCTCTCTCCCCATCCCCACCCCCACCCCATCCCCACCCCATCCCATCCCCATCCCCATCCTTGTCCCATCCCCACCCCATCCCATCCCCACCCCATCCCCATCCTTGTCCCATCCCATCCCCACCCCATCCCCACCCCATCCCCATCCCACCCCATGTCCCTCTCCCCCCAGGCCTACACGAGCGTTGCGGGGGCCGCGGTGCCGCGGGGCTGCGTTGCGGCCGTGGCTCGGGCCATGAACCCCATCGTGTTCCGCACCAAGCTCCTGGACTCCCTGCCCCAGCTCCTGGACGAGGTCTCCGACCTCTCCGACCTCTGGTGAGCCCCATAGCGGGGGTGGGGTGGGGGCCGCACCGCCTCCTGCCCCATGGATGGGGCCCCACCGCCTCCTGCCCCACGGATGGGCCCCGCGGGGGGCGGGATGCGGGTGGTACCCAGGGGAGAGGGAGGGCGCCATGGGGAGAGTGATGGGGAACGGGGGCACGGGGGTGACAGATCCCAGCTCCTGCCCCGTTCCTGACCCATTCCTGCCCCATTCCTGCCCCGTTCCTGACCCATTCCTGACCCGTTCCTGACCCATTCCTGACCCGTTCCTGCCCCATTCCTGCCCCATTCCTGCCCCATTCCTGCCCCGTTCCTGACCCATTCCTGCCCCATTCCTGCCCCGTTCCTGCCCCATTCCTGCCCCGTTCCTGACCCATTCCTGCCCCGTTCCTGACCCATTCCTGACCTGTTCCTGCCCCATTCCTGCCCCGTTCCTGCCCCATTCCTGCCCCATTCCTGACCCATTCCTGACCCGTTCCTGACCCATTCCTGCCCCATTCCTGCCCCATTCCTGACCCATTTGCCCCATTCCTGCCCCTTCTCCTGCCCCATTCCTGCCCCATTCCTGCCCCATTTGCCACTTCTCCTGCCCCATTCCTGTCCTATCTCCTGCCCCATTCCTGCCCCATTTGCCCCTTCTCCTGCCCCATTCCTGACCCATTCCTGCCCCATTCCTGCCTTTTCCCCATTCCTGTCCCATTCCTGACCCATTCCTGCCCCATTCTGCCCTGTTCCTGACCCTTCTGCCCCATTCCTGCCCCATTTGCCCCATTCCTGTCCTATCTCCTGCCCCATTCCTGCCCCATTTGCCCCTTCTCCTGCCCCATTCCTGCTCCATCTCCTGCCCCAATCCTGCTTCATCTCCTGCCCCATTCCTGCCCCTTTTCTGCCCCTTCTCTTGCCCCGTTCCTGCCCCATCTCCTGCCCCATTCCTGTCCCATTCCTGCCCCATCTCCCACCCCATCCCTGCCCCTTCTCCCACCCCATTCCTGCCCCATCTCCCACCCCATTCCCACCCCATCCCTGCCCCATCTCCCCCCATCCCTGCCCCATCTCCCACCCCATTCCCACCCCATTCCTGCCCCATCTCCCACCCCATTCCCACCCCATTCCTTCCTCCCCCTTTGCAGCTTCTTTCCTCGCCCCATGGAGAAGATGTTCCTGTCCACCCTGGAGGAGCCCTCGATGCTCCGCTACAGCATCGCCTTCCCCTTGCTCTGCAGCCACTTCTCCCACTGCCTCCACCCCATGTGCCCCGAGGAGGTGGGATCCTG
>NW_026635573.1:0-1748 GCF_028554395.1 Pezoporus wallicus
ATGGGTGAGTATGGACATGGGTGAGTATGGACATGGACATGGGTGAGTATGGACATGGATATGGGTGAGTATGGACATGACATGGACATGGGTGAGTATGGACATGGACATGGGTGAGTATGGACATGGGTGAGTATGGACATGGACATGGGTGAGTATGGACATGGACATGGGTGAGTATGGACATGGACATGGGTGAGTATGGACATGGACATGGGTGAGTATGGACATGGACATGGGTGAGTATGGACATGGACATGGGTGAGTATGGACATGGACATGGGTGAGAATGGACATGGACATGGGTGAGTATGGACATGGACATGGGTGAGTATGGACATGGACATGGGTGAGTATGGACATGGACATGGGTGAGTATGGACATGGACATGGGTGAGTATGGACATGGACATGGGTGAGCATGGACATGGACATGGGTGAGTATGGACATGGGTGAGTATGGACATGGACATGGGTGAGTATGGACATGGACATGGGTGAGTATGGACATGGACATGGGTGAGTATGGACATGGACATGGGTGAGTATGGACATGGGTGAGTATGGTCATGGTCTTGGGTGTGGATGGACATGGGTGAGTATGGACATGGACATGGGTGAGTATGGACATGGATATGGGTGAGTATGGACATGGACATGGGTGAGTATGGACATGGACATGGGTGAGTATGGACATGGGTGAGTATGGACATGGACATGGGTGAGTATGGACATGGACATGGGTGAGCATGGACATGGACATGGGTGAGTATGGACATGGACATGGGTGAGTATGGACATGGACATGGGTGAGTATGGACATGGACATGGGTGAGCATGGACATGGACATGGGTGAGTATGGACATGGACATGGGTGAGCATGGACATGGACATGGGTGAGTATGGACATGGACGTGGGTGAGTATGGACATGGACATGGGTGAGCATGGACATGGACATGGGTGAGTATGGACATGGACATGGGTGAGTATGGACATGGACATGGGTGAGTATGGACATGGACATGGGTGAGTATGGACATGGACGTGGGTGAGTATGGACATGGGTGAGTATGGACATGGACATGGGTGAGTATGGACATGGACATGGGTGAGTATGGACATAGACATGGGTGAGTATGGACATGGACATGGGTGAGTATGGACATGGACATGGGTGAGTATGGACATGGACATGGGTGAGTATGGACATGGGTGAGTATGGACATAGACATGGGTGAGTATGGACATGGACATGGGTGAGTATGGACATGGACATGGGTGAGCATGGACATGGACATGGGTGAGCATGGACATGGACATGGGTGAGTATGGACATGGACATGGGTGAGCATGGACATGGACATGGGTGAGTATGGACATGGACATGGGTGAGTATGGACATGGACATGGGTGAGTATGGACATGGATATGGGTGAGTATGGACATGGACTTGGGTGAGCATGGATATGGGTGAGCATGGACATGGACATGGGTGAGTATGGACATGGACATGGGTGATCACGGACATGGACTTGGGTGCCCCCAATCCCCACAACCATTGGGTCCCTCCCCTCCTCCCCACCCCATTGTTGCTCCCCCCTTCCCCCCCCCGCTGCCCCCCAAGTCCCCCCCTTGCTCCCCCCTCCCCGCCCCACTTCCCCCCCATCTCTCACCCAACCAGAATTCTCCGCTCACGTTCCCGAAGCCCCTCTCGTACTCGTCCCACCCCCGCCAGAAATCCGTGC
>NW_026635574.1:0-17266 GCF_028554395.1 Pezoporus wallicus
TCCATGGGGAATGATGGGGGGATCCATGGGGAATGATGGGGGGGATCCATGCGGAATGATGGGGGGATCCGTTGGGAATGATGGGGGGGAGCAGCGCAGCCCCCCCTGGATCCACTGGGAATAATGGGGGGATCCATGGGGAATGTTGGGGGGGATCCATGGGGAATGATGGGGGGGATCCACTGGGAATGTTGGGGGGGATCCATGGGGAATGATGGGGGGGATCCATGGGGAATGATGGGGGGGAGCAGCACAGCCCCCCCTGGATCCACTGGGAATGATGGGGGGATCCATTGGGAATGATGGGGGGATCCGTTGGGAATGATGGGGCATCCATTGGGAATGATGGGGGGGATCCGTTGGGAATGATGGTGGGAGCAGTACAGACCCCCCCCCGGATCCATTGGGAATGATGGGGGGATCCGTTGGGAATGATGGGGGGGATCCGTTGGGAATGATGGGGGGGATCCATGGGGAATGATGGGGGGGGGACACACTCACTTCATGCGGATCTTCCGGGCCATGGCTCGGAGCTCGTCCTCCCGCTCCTATGGGAGAGCAGGGACCCATAACCTGGTGTGTGCCCCCCTCCAGCCCCATAACCTGGTGTGTGCCCCCCCCCAGCCCCATAACCTGGTGTGTGCCCCCCCCCAGCCCCATAACCTGGTGTGTGCCCCCCCCCCAGCCCCATAACCTGGTGTGTGCCCCGTAACCTGGTGTGTGCCCCATAACCTGGTGTGTGCCCCCCTCCAGCCCCATAACCTGGTGTGTGCCCCCCCCCCAGCCCCATAACCTGGTGTGTGCCCCCGCCCCCCAGCCCCATACCTGGTGTGTCCCCCCCGCCCCATAACCAGGCTGTGCCCCCCCCACCTGTCTCTCGTGTTCCTGCTGCAGCATCTTCTCCTGCGCTGCCTTCTTGTCAGCTTTAACTGCAGGGAACAGGGGGGTCAATGGGGACAGGGGGGGTCAATGGGGATGGGGGGGGTCAATGGGGATGGGGGTCAATGGGGACGGGGGGGTCAATGGGGACGGGGGGGTCAGTGGGGATGGGGGCGTCAATGGGGACATGGGGGGTTAATGGGGATATGGGGTCAATGGGGACATGGGGGGGTCAGTGGGGACATGGGGGTCAATGGGGACATGGGGGGGGTCAAAGGGGACATGGGGGTAGATGGGGATATGGGGGGCTCAGTGGGAACATGGCAGGGGTCAATGGGGATATGGGGGTCAATGGGGATATGGGGGGGTCAAAGGGGACATGGGGGTGTAAATGGGGACATGGGGGTCAATGGGGATATGGGGGGGTCAGTGGGGACATGGGGGGGTCAATGGGGACATGGGGGGGTCAATGGGGATGGGGGGGTCAGTGGGGACATGGGGGTCAATGGGGACGAGGGGGTCAGTGGGGACATGGGGGTTAATGGGGACATGGGAGGGTCAATGGGGACATGGGGGTCAATGGGGATATGGGGGGGTCAATGGGGACATGGGGGTCAATGGGGACATGGGGGTCAATGGGGACATGGGGGGGTCAATGGGGACATGGGGGGGTCAATGAGGACATGGGGGTCAATGGGGATATGGGGGGGTCAATGGGGACATGGGGGTCAATGGGGATATGGGGGGGTCAATGGGGATATGGGGCGGTCAGTGGGGATATGGCGGGGTCAATGGGAACATGGCGGGGTCAATGGGGACATGGGGGTCAATGGGGGCGGGGGGTCAATGGGGATATGGGAGGGGTCAATGGGGATATGGGGCAGTCAGTGGGGACATGGGGGTCAATGGGGACATGGGGGGGGTCAAAGGGGACATGGGGGTGTAAATGGGGACAGGGAGGGTCAATGGAGACATGGGGTGTCTATGGGGTCTCTATGGGGTGCCCATGGGGTGTCTGTAGGGTCTCTATGGGGTGTCCATGGGGGCTCTATGGGGTGTCCAGGGGGTGCCCATGGGGTGTCTATGGGGTGTCCATGGGGTGTCTATGGGATGTCTATGGGGTGTCCATGGGGTGTCCATGGGTTGTCTATGGGGTGTCTATGGGGTGCCCATGGGGTGTCTGTAGGGTCTCTATGGGGTGTCTATGGGGTGTCCATGGGGTGTCTATGGGGTGTCTATGGGGTGTCCATGGGGTGTCTATAGGGTGTCTATGGGGTGTCTATAGGGTGTCTATGGGGTGTCCATGGGGTGTCTATAGGGTGTCTATGGGGTCTCTATGGGGTGTCTATGGGGGCTCTATGGGGTGTCCATGGGGTGTCTATAGGGTGTCTATGGGGTGTCTATAGGGTGTCTATGGGGTGTCTATAGGGTGTCTATGGGGTGTCTATGGGGTGTCTATGGGGTGTCTATGGGGTGTCTATGGGGTGTCTATAGGGTGTCTATGGGGTGTCTATGGGGTGTCTATGGGGTGTCTATAGGGTGTCTATGGGGTCTCTATGGGGTACAATGGGGGTGCTCTCACACTGCCGGTTCAGCGCCTTCTGCATGCGCAGCCTCAGCTTCTCCTGCGGGGTCAGCTTGGGCTGCAAGGACCCGGAGCCCCTGTGACCATGGGGGGCACACGGGGACGGCGCTGCAGCCCCCCACCCATGGGACCCATCCATGGTGGGACCCCCCCCCCGCAGCACCCATGGGACCCATCCATGGTGGGACCCCCCCCTGCAGCACCCATGGGTGCTTGGGGGGCAACTGGGTGATGGAGACAGCCCATAGGAACAGGGGGGATCATGGGGAGTCCCATTGCCCCATGGCCAGCTCCCAATGGATCCCAATGCCCCATGGCCAGCTCCCAATGGATCCCAGTGCCCCATGGCCAGCTCCCAATGGATCCCAGTGCCCCATGGCCAGCTCCCAATGCATCCCATTGCCCCATGGCCAGCTCCCAGTGGATCCCAGTGCCCCATGGCCAGCTCCCAATGGATCCCAGTGCCCCATGGCCAGCTCCCAATGGATCCCAGTGCCCCATGGCCAGCTCGCAGTGGATCCCAATGCCCCATGGCCAGCTCCCAGTGCATGCCATTGCCCCATGACCACCTCCCAGTGAATCCCAATGCCCCATGGCCAGCTCCCAGTGGATCCCATTGCCAGCTCCCAATGGATCCCAGTGCCCCATGGCCAGCTCCCAATGGATCCCAATGCCCCATGGCCAGCTCCCAGTGGATCCCATTGCCCCATGGCCAGCTCCCAGTGCATCCCATTGCCCCATGGCCAGCTCCCAGTGCATCCCATTGCCCCATGGCCAGCTCCCAGTGCATCCCAATGCCCCATGGCCAGCTCCCAATGGATCCCAGTGCCCCATGGCCAGCTCCCAATGGATCCCAGTGCCCCATGGCCAGCTCCCAATGGATCCCAATGCCCCATGGCCAGCTCCCAATGCATCCCATTGCCAGCTCCCAATGGATCCCAATGCCCCATGGCCAGCTCCCAATGGATCCCAATGCCCCATGGCCAGCTCCCAATGGATCCCAATGCATCCCATTGCCCCCTGACCACCTCCCCACAGATCCCACTGCCAGCACACCCCCCCCCCCATATCCCAGGGGCTATCCCGGCCGGTCCCAGGCTCCCAGCGGGAAGCGGGATGAGCACGGGGGGGGGGCCCCCCCTTTTCCGCTGCGCTTCCGTTCTTACTGACTTTGGCAGCTCCCGTCTCTTTACCGGCTGCACTGTCAGGCCTGGGGGGGGGGAAGGGGTCAGGCTCCGGTATTCCCGGTATTCCCGGTATTCCCGGTATCCCCACGCCCTCACTTTTTCAGCTTCTCCCCCACGGCGGGCGATGCTGTGGGGCGCGGAGCCTTGTCCCGCTCCGGAGACTGGGATCTGCTGGCGCTGCGGGAATCGCTGCGGCTCCGGCTGCTCCGGCTGCTGCTCCAGTGGCGCCAGCGCCGGGAGCGGCTCCTGGGAATGGGGCAGAGGGGTCCATAGGGAATGCATTGGGGGGGGGGGAATGGAGAAGCCCCATGGAAAGGAGCTCAAGGGGAGCCAGCAACAGCTCTTTGGGTCCCATGGGATGCTCCATTGTGTTCTATGGGAGCTCCATTGCGTCCTATGGGGGCTCCCTGTTGTGTCCTATGGGAACTTCCCAGTGTGTCCTATGGGACCCCCCCACTGTGTCCTATGGGATCTCCCCACTGTATCCTATGGATGCTGCACTGTGTCCTATGGGAATTTCCCACTGTGTCCCATGGGAGCTATACTGTGTCCTACGGGATCTCCCCATTGTATCCTATGGATGCTCCATGGTGTCTTCCGGGATCTCCCCACTGTGTCCCATGGGAGCTCTACTGTGTCCTAAGGGATCTCCCCATTCTATCCTATGGATGCTCCACTGTATCCTATGGAACCCCCCCATTGCGTCCTATGGGATCTCTCTATTGTGTCCTATGGGAGCTCCCCATTGTATCCTATGGATGCTCCACTGTGTACTATGAGATCTCCCCATTGTTTCCTATGGGATCTCCCCATTCTATCCTGTGCATGCTCCACTGTGTCTGATGGGATCTCCCCACTGTGTCCTATGGGAGCTCCCCATTGTATCCTATGGACCCCCCCACATTGTGTCCTATGGGAGCTCCCCATTGTATCCTATGGACCCCCCCACATTGTGTCCTATGGGAGCTCCCCATTGTATCCTATGGACCCCCCCACATTGTGTCCTATGGGATCTCCCCATTGTGTCCTATGGGAGCTTCCCACTGTGTCCTATGGGATCTCCGCATTCTATCCTATGGATGCTCCACTGTGTCCTATGGAACCCCCTCACTGTGTCCTATGGGATCTCCCCATTGTGTCCTATGGGAGCTCCCCCCTGTCTCCTATGGGATCTCCGCATTCTATCCTATGGATGCTCCACTGTGTCCTATGGGATCTCCCCACTGTGTCCTATGGAACCCCCCCATTGTGTCCTATGGGATCTCCCCGCTGCGCCCCCCCAGAGGATCCCACCCTCAACCCCGCGGCCGCGCTCACCTGGAGCGGCGCCGGGAGCCGTAGCGATGGCCCCGCTCCGGGGAATAGGACCTGGATCGGCGGCGCCCGTTCCCGGAATAGCGGCGGGAGCGCGAGCGCGAGCGGGAATAGCGGCGGCCGTGCCCGTAGCGGCGCGAGGAACCCCCCCCCCCGCCGCCGCGGCGGGAGCGGGAGCTGGAGCGGGAGCTGGACGAGGAAGAGGACGACGACGGCGACGACGACGACGACGACGGCGACGACGCGCGGCGCCTGCAACGGAGCGCCGGCATCGCGCCGCGCATCCCATGGGAGCGGGGATGGAGGCGCCCACCCACAATGTCCCATCCCATTGGGGAGGAGGAGGAGGAGGAGGGTTGGGAAGCGGCACCCACCGGGACGAGGCGCCGTGGCCTGGCCCCGGTGCCGCGCGGGCTCTACCGGGCGCGGTGCCGGTGGCGGCGGTACCGGCGGTGGCGGGCTCCTCGTCGCTGCCGCCGAAGCTGGTGATGAAGGTGATCTTCTCCTCGCGGCCCGGAGACGGCGTCCGCGAGCGGGAGCGGGACCCCGAGCTCGACTCCGAGGGGGAGCTGTGGGGAGAAAGGGGTCAGGGGGTGGTTGTGGGGGGGGGGGGGAAATGTGGGGCTGGGGGGGGGGGGGGGGGGCACTCACCGTTTGTAGGGGTCGTAAGTGGGGCTGTCGCGGCGGGCGTAGCTGCGGAGGAAGAGCAAAGCCAGAGGGATGGGAACGGGAACGGCCCCGACTGCAGGGGATGGCGGGATGGGAGATGGGAATGGGATGGGGGCTGGATCCCAGCTCTGGGAATGGGATGGGGGCTGGATCCCAGCTCTGGGAGATGGGAATGGGATGGGGGCTGGATCCCAGCTCTGGGAGTTGGGAATGGGATGGGGGCTGGATCCCAACCCCTGGGAGATGGGAATGGGATGGGGGCTGGATCCCAGCTCTGGGAGTTGGGAATGGGATGGGGGCTGGATCCCAGCTCTGGGAGTTGGGAATGGGATGGGGGCTGGATCCCAGCTCTGGGAATGGGATGGGGGCTGGATCCCAGCTCTGGGAGATGGGAATGGGATGGGGGCTGGATCCCAGCTCTGGGAGTTGGGAATGGGATGGGGCAGGGTTGGATGCTGGATCCCAGCTCTGGGAGTTGGGAATGGGATGGGGGCTGGATCCCAGCTCTGGGAGATGGGAATGGGATGGGGGCTGGATCCCAACCCCTGGGAGATGGGAATGGGATGGGTGCTGGATCCCAGCACTGGGAGATGGGAATGGGATGGGTGCTGCATCCCAGCTCTGGGAGATGGGAATCAATGGGATGGGTGCTGCATCCTGGCTCCGGGAGTTGGGAATGGGATGGGGCAGGGCTGGATACTGGATCCCAGCTCCAGGAGTTGGGAATGGGATGGGGCAGGGCTGGATGCTGGATCCCAGCTCCTGGAGCTGGGAATGGGATGGGGCAGGCCTGGATACGGGATCCCAGCTCCAGGAGCTGGGAATGGGATGGGGCAGGGCTGGATGCTGGATCCCAGCTCCTGGAGCTGGGAATGGGATGGGGCAGGGCTGGATTTAGGGATCCCAGCTCCAGGAGTTGGGAATGGGATGGGGCAGGCCTGGATGCTGGATCCCAGCTCCAGGAGCTGGGAATGGGATGGCACAGGGTTGGATGCTGGATCGAAGCTCCAGGAGTTGGGAATGGGATGGGGCAGGGTTGGATGCTGGATCCCAGCTCCAGGAGCTGGGAATGGGCTGGGGCAGGGCTGGATGCTGGATCCCAGCTCCAGGAGCTGGGAATGGGCTGGGGCAGGGCTGGATGCTGGATCCCAGCTCCAGGAGCTGGGAATGGGATGCAGCAGTGCTGGATGTGGGATCCCAGCTCCAGGAGCTGGGAATGGGATGCAGCAGTGCTGGATGTGGGATCCCAGCTCCAGGAGCTGGGAATGGGATGCAGCAGTGCTGGATGCTGGATCCCAGCTCCAGGAGCTGGGAATGGGATGGGGCAGGGCTGGATGCTGGATCCCAGCTCCAGGAGCTGGGAATGGGATGGGGCAGGGCTGGATGCTGGATCCCAGCCTCGGGAATGGCCTGGATGCTGTATCCCAGCTCCTGGAGCTGGGAATGGGCTGGGGCAGGCCTGGTCGCTGTATCCCAGCCTCGGGAATGGCCCGGACGCGGGCTCCCCGCTCAGGACCCACCTGGGGGGGCTGATCTTCCTGCCTTTCAAGCGCTTCTCCCGGAATTCCCTCCTCTGGCGCCGGGAACGTCGGCCCTGCGGGAAGCAGCCGGAGCTCAGGGCCGCCTCCGGCAGCAGGGAGGCCGGGAAGGGATCCCGAGGGATCCATCCCGTACCGAGTACATGGCCTTCTCCTCTTCCAGAGCCTTGGCATTCTTGATGGCCTCAGCCTCCTCCTTGTCCTTGCGCAGCATCCTTGGGATGAAGGCTCCATCAGGGAAAGGAAGGGGGGGGGAACCCCGGGCATATCCATAGGGATTCTCCCTTGGGAATACGGCCCCGCTCCGGCCCTACCGGACAAAGTCCCCCTCGGCCATGCCATAGGTGGTCGCCTGCTTGTTGAGGTCGGCCACTTGCTCCTGGTTGAGCTCATCCACGTCCACTTCCACATCTGGGAATGTCGGGAAGAGGGGAGGAGATGAGAGCGGCGCCGGGGCTCAGCACCGGGAATGGGATGGGATGGGGGGGATGGATGGGATGGATGGGATGAATGGGATGGATGGGATTGATGGGATGGGATGGATGGGATGCGATAAGGGGGGATGGACGGGATGGATGGGACGGGATGGATGGGATGGGATGGGACAGGATGGGATGGGATGGATGGGACGGGATGGGATGGATGGGATAGGATGGGATGGGATGGATGGGATGGGGGGGGATGGGATGCAATAAGGGGAGATGGATGCGATGGATGGGACGGGATGGATGGGATGGGACAGGATGGGATGGGATGGGTGGGATGGGATGGGTGGGATGGATGGGATGGGGGGATATGATGGGATGGGATGGGGGGGATGGGATGGGATGGATGGGATGGGATGGGATGGATGGGATGGGATGGATGGGATGGGGGGGGATGGGATGGGGGGGATGGGATGGATGGGATGGGATGGATGGGATGGGGGGTGCATGGGCTCCATACCAATGTCAGGAATGACTTCATCCTCATCCGTGTTGCTGTTTTCCTCCTCGGAATCCTCCTCTTCCCGGCCCTTCTCCGTGCTGTTTTCCAGCTCGGCCACGGTGCTGTCCTCATAGGTGTAGCCAATGGAAGCCTTCTTCTCCGCCAGCCTGGGCATGGGATGCTCAATCCTGGTTCCTTCCCCCCCCCCCCTTTTCCAGAGCCCGGGAATGGCGCGGCATTCCCACCGGGATAACTCACTTCTTCTTCTCCTCCTCGTTGGGCTTGGGCAGGCCCCCGTAGAGCTCATCCATGTAGATCTGGTACAGGCACTGCTCCTCCGAGACTGGAAACACAGGGGGTGGGATGCAGGGAATGGGTTGGGGGGGGGAGAGGGCACTGCCCCATAGCCTATGGGGCGCCCCATAGGGCACTCACTGCCGGCGAAGTCGTTCTGGACCAGGCCGCGGTAGCGCTCGTAGTTGCATTTGCGCTCGTCCGATTCCTGCTCCGGGGAACTGCAAGGGAAGGAGAAGGAAAGGAATTCCCATTGGGAAGGGGATTTCCAGGAGCAGCCACTGAGGGATCATTTCCCATTGGAATTCCCTTTGGGAAGGAAGGGGATTTCCAGGAGCAGCCACTGAGGGATCATTTCCCATTGGAATTCCCATTGGGAAGGGGATTTCCAGGAGCAGCCACTGAGGGATCATTTCCCATTGGAATTCCCTTTGGGAAGGAAGGGGATTTCCAGGAGCAGCCACTGAGGGATCATTTCCCATTGGGAAGGAAGGGGATTTCCAGGAGCAGGAGCAGCCACTGAGGGATCATTTCCCATTGGAATTCCCATTGGGAAGGGGATTTCCAGGAGCAGGAGCAGCCACTGAGGGATCATTTCCCATTGGAATTCCCTTTGGGAAGGAAGGGAATTTCCAGGAGCAGGAGCAGCCACTGAGGGATCATTTCCCATTGGAATTCCCTTTGGAAAAGGAATTTCCAGGAGCAGGAGCAGCCACTGAGGGATCATTTCCCATTGGAATTCCCTTTGGAAAAGGAATTTCCAGGAGCAGGAGCAGCCACTGAGGGATCATTTCCCATTGGAATTCCCATTGGGAAGGGGATTTCCAGGAGCAGCCACTGAGGGATCATTTCCCATTGGAATTCCCATTGGGAAGGGGATTTCCAGGAGCAGCCACTGAGGGATCATTTCCCATTGGAATTCCCATTGGGAAGGGGATTTCCAGGAGCAGGAGCAGCCACTGAGGGATCATTTCCCATTGGAATTCCCTTTGGGAAGGGGATTTCCAGGAGCAGCCACTGAGGGATCATTTCCCATTGGAATTCCCTTTGGGAAGGGGATTTCCAGGAGCAGGAGCAGCCACTGAGGGATCATTTCCCATTGGAATTCCCTTTGGGAAGGGGATTTCCAGGAGCAGGAGCAGCCACTGAGGGATCATTTCCCATTGGAATTCCCTTTGGGAAGGGGATTTCCAGGAGCAGGAGCAGCCACTGAGGGATCATTTCCCATTGGAATTCCCTTTGGGAAGGGGATTTCCAGGAGCAGGAGCAGCGCTGGGACATGGGGATGGAGCCAGATCCAAACGCATCCCTATGGGATACCCATGGATGACTCCCTCCACGGCACTGGCGGCTCCGCATTGATCCCAATGCAATTCCCTCCCCCCCCGCCCAGTTCCAAGCCCCAATTCCCATTGGAATTCCGCCCCCCCCTCACATGGGGCTCAGCAGGGCCGGGCTGTAGCTGGGGATGTGATCCAGGTGCGCCCGCACGTCGAAGCGGTCGATCATGTTGTTGGTGTCCCCTTGCCAGGGCATCCTATGGGAAAAGAGGTGGGAATGCCGGGAATGCCCATGGGGAAGAGCACACACACCCCCGCCAATTCCCATTGGAGCTCCCCCAATCCCATTCAGCTCCCCATTCCCATTGCAGCTCCCCATTCCCATTGCAGCTCCCCATTCCCATTGCAGCTCCCCATTCCCATTGCAGCTCCCCATTCCCACTGCACCTCCCCATTCCCATTGCAGCTCCCCATTCCCATTGCAGCTCCCCATTCCCATTGCACCTCCCCATTCCCATTGCAGCTCCCCATTCCCATTGCAGCTCCCCATTCCCATTGCAGCTCCCCATTCCCATTGCAGCTCCCCATTCCCTTTGCAGCTCCCCATTCCCACTGCAGCTCCCCATTCCCATTGAGCTCCCCATTCCCATTGCACCTCCCCATTCCCACTGCACCTCCCCATTCCCACTGCAGCTCCCCATTCCCATTGCAGCTCCCCATTCCCATTGCAGCTCCCCATTCCCTTTGCAGCTCCCCATTCCCACTGCAGCTCCCCATTCCCACTGCAGCTCCCCATTCCCATTGGAGCTCCCCATTCCCACTGCAGCTCCCCATTCCCATTGCAGCTCCCCATTCCCATTGCAGCTCCCCATTCCCATTGAGCTCCCCATTCCCATTGCACCTCCCCATTCCCACTGCAGCTCCCCATTCCCACTGCAGCTCCCCATTCCCATTGCAGCTCCCCATTCCCATTGCACCTCCCCATTCCCACTGCAGCTCCCCATTCCCACTGCAGCTCCCCATTCCCATTGCAGCTCCCCATTCCCATTGCACCTCCCCATTCCCACTGCAGCTCCCCATTCCCACTGCACCTCCCCATTCCCATTGCAGCTCCCCATTCCCATTGCAGCTCCCCATTCCCATTGGAGCACTGGACACCCACATGTTCACCGGGCTCTCGGCAGCCAAGGCCACGGCTGAATCCAGGTGGATTTTGCAGGCTCGGCCGTGGACCTGCAGGAATTGGGCTGGATCCTTCTTCTGGAGCGGGAAAACGGAAGGGAAAGGGAAAGGGAGGGATGAGCAGTGGGGAGAGACATAGGGAAAAGGGGGAGCCCTGATCCATAGGGAAAAGGGAGCCCTGAGCCATAGGGAAAAGGGAGCCCTGAGCCATAGGGAAAAGGGGCAGCCCTGATCCATAGGGAAAAGGGGGAGCCCTGAGCCATAGGGAAAAGGGAGCCCTGAGCCATAGGGAAAAGGGGAGCCCTGAGCCATAGGGAAAAGGGGGAGCCCTGAGCCATAGGGAAAAGGGAGCCCTGAGCCATAGGGAAAAGGGGAGCCCTGAGCCATAGGGAAAAGGGGGAGACCTGATCCATAGGGAAAAGGGGGAGCCCTGATCCATAGGGAAAAGGGGAGCCCTGAGCCATAGGGAAAAGGGGGAGCCCTGAGCCATAGGGAAAAAGGGAGCCCTGAGCCATAGGGAAAAGGGGAGCCCTGAGCCATAGGGAAAAGGGAGCCCTGATCCATAGGGAAAAGGGGAGCCCTGAGCCATAGGGAAAAGGGGGAGCCCTGATCCATAGGGAAAAGGGAGCCCTGAGCCATAGGGAAAAGGGGCAGCCCTGATCCATAGGGAAAAAGGGAGCCCTGAGCCATAGGGAAAAGGGAGCCCTGAGCCATAGGGAAAAGGGGGAGCCCTGAGCCATAGGGAAAAGGGGAGCCCTGAGCCATAGGGAAAAGGGGGAGCCCTGAGCCATAGGGAAAAGGGGGAGCCCTGAGCCATAGGGAAAAGGGGGAGCCCTGAGCCATAGGGAAAAGGGGGAGCCCTGATCCATAGGGAAAAGGGAGCCCTGAGCCATAGGGAAAAGGGGGAGCCCTGAGCCATAGGGAAAAGGGGGAGCCCTGAGCCATAGGGAAAAGGGAGGCCTGAGCCATAGGGAAAAGGGGAGCCCTGAGCCATAGGGAAAAGGGGGAGCCCTGAGCCATAGGGAAAAGGGGGAGCCCTGATCCATAGGGAAAAGGGGGAGCCCTGATCCATAGGGAAAAGGGAGCCCTGAGCCATAGGGAAAAGGGGGAGCCCTGAGCCATAGGGAAAAGGGGGAGCCCTGAGCCATAGGGAAAAGGGAGGCCTGAGCCATAGGGAAAAGGGGAGCCCTGAGCCATAGGGAAAAGGGGGAGCCCTGAGCCATAGGGAAAAGGGGGAGCCCTGATCCATAGGGAAAAGGGGAGCCCTGAGCCATAGGGAAAAGGGGGAGCCCTGAGCCATAGGGAAAAAGGGAGCCCTGAGCCATAGGGAAAAGGGGAGCCCTGATCCATAGGGAAAAGGGGAGCCCTGAGCCATAGGGAAAAGGGAGCCCTGAGCCATAGGGAAAAGGGGGAGCCCTGAGCCATAGGGAAAAGGGGAGCCCTGATCCATAGGGAAAAGGGGAGCCCTGAGCCATAGGGAAAAGGGAGCCCTGAGCCATAGGGAAAAGGGAGCCCTGATCCATAGGGAAAAAGGGAGCCCTAAGCCATAGGGAAAAGGGGGAGCCCTGAGCCATAGGGAAAAGGGGAGCCCTAAGCCATAGGGAAAAGGGGGAGCCCTGAGCCATAGGGAAAAGGGAGCCCTGAGCCATAGGGAAAAGGGAGCCCTGATCCATAGGGAAAAAGGGAGCCCTAAGCCATAGGGAAAAGGGGGAGCCCTGAGGTATAGGGAAAAGGGGGAGCCCTGAGCCATAGGGAAAAGGGGAGCCCTGATCCATAGGGAAAAGGGGGAGCCCTGATCCATAGGGAAAAGGGAGCCCTGAGCCATAGGGAAAAGGGGGAGCCCTGAGCTATAGGGAAAAGGGGGAGCCCTGAGCCATAGGGAAAAGGGGAGCCCTGAGCCATAGGGAAAAGGGGGAGCCCTGAGCCATAGGGAAAAGGGGGAGCCCTGATCCATAGGGAATGTGGGTCCCAGAGCCCCATGGTGGGGCCCCATTATCCCAGTCTCAGGGGGGGTCCATGCAGGGTGTTCCCATTCTCCCGGTTATGGGGGGGTCCATGGGGGGCTGTTCCCATTATCTCAGTCCCATAGGGGGGCTGCTCCCATTACCCCGATCCCAAAGCAGGGATGTTCCCATTATCCCAGTCCCATAGGGGGTGTTCCCATTACCCCGATTATGGGGGGGTTCCATGGGGAGCTGTTCCCATTCTCCCGGTTATGGGGGGGGTTCCATGGGGGGCTGTTCCCATTATCCCGGTTATGGGGGGTTCCATGGGGGGCTGTTCCCATTATCCCAGCCCCATAGGGGGGCTGTCCCGGTTATGGGGGGAGGAGGGTCCATGGGGGGGGGGGGGGGTTGACCCCATTATCCCGGTTATGGGGTGGTTCCATGGGGCTGTCCCCATTATCCTGGTCTCACAGCGGGGTGTTCCCATTATTGCGGTTATGGGGGGGGTTCCATGGGGCCTGTTCCCATTATCCAGGTTATGGGGGGGGTTCCACAGGGGGGGGCTGTCCCCATTATCCCAGTGATGGTGGGGTCCGTGGGGGGGGGGCTGTCACCGTTATCCTGGTTATGGGGGGGATCCATGGGGGGCTGTTCCCATTATCCCAGTCCCATAGCGGGGTGTTCCCATTCTCCCGGTTATGGGGGGGATACATGGGGGCTGTTCCCATTCTCCCGGTTAAGGGGGGGGGTTCCATGGGGGGCTGTTCCCATTATCCCAGTCCCATAGCGGGGTGTTCCCATTATCCCAGTTATGGGGGGGTTCCAAGGGGGCTGTTCCCATTCTCCCGGTTATGGGGGGGGTTCCATGGGGGGCTGTTCCCATTCTCCCGGTTATGGGGGGGGTTCCATGGGGGGCTGTTCCCATTCTCCCGGTTATGGGGGGGGTTCCATGGGGGGCTGTTCCCATTCTCCCGGTTATGGGTGGGGTTCCAAGGAGGCTGTTCCCATTCTCCCGGTTATGGGGGGGGTTCCATGGGGGGCTGTTCCCATTCTCCCGGTTATGGGGGGGGTTCCATGGGGGGCTGTTCCCATTCTCCCGGTTATGGGGGGGGTTCCATGGGGGGCTGTTCCCATTCTCCCGGTTATGGGGGGGGTTCCATGGGGGGCTGTTCCCATTACCCCGGTGATGGGGGGGTTCCATAGGGGGGGTTGTCCCCATTATCCCAGTTATGGGGGGTTCCATAGGGCCTGTCCCCGTTATCCCGGTTATGGGGGGGGGGGGGTGTCCCCGTTATCCCGGCTCGTGCCACATCCCGCCGCTTCCGTGTCCCCCACACCCGCACCGCCGCCAACACCGGGGCCCTACGGAACCATGGAGGGGGGAACCATGAGGGGGAGGGGAAGGAAAAGGGGGGAGGGGAAGGGGGGGGGGGGGGGGGGGGGGGGAGCGGAGCCGCAGCCATCACCCACCGAGCCCGCGGCACCGAGCGCGCCGGAAGCGGAAGTGGGAAGGGGGGAAACGGAAACGGAGCGGGAGGCTGAGGGCAGCGGTCCGGCAGAGATAGGGGTCCGATGGGGAAACAATGGGGAGAGAGGAAACGTTCCGGGGCTATGGGGGCAGAGCGCATGTGGGACCGGGGGTATAGGGGACTGACCCTATATGGTACCGGGGGTATTGGGACAGACCATATATGGTAGCAGGGCTATGGGGACAGACCCTATATGGTACCGGGGCTATAGGGGCAGGCCCTATATGGTAGCGGGGCTATAGGGACAGACCCTATATGGTACCGGGGCTATAGGGACAGACCCTATATGGTACTGGGGTTATAGGGACAGACCCTATATGGTACTGGGGCTATAGGGGCCAGACCCTTTATGGTACCGGGGCTATGGGGACAGACCCTCCATGGTACTGGGGCTATAGGGACAGACCCTATATGGTACTGGGGCTATGGGGACAGACCCTCCATGGTACCGGGGCTATAGGGGACAGACCCTATATGGTACCGGGGCTATAGGGGGAGACCCTATATGGTACTGGGGCTATAAGGAAAGACCCTATATGGTACTCGGGCTATAGGGGAAAGACCCTATATGGTACCGGGGCTATAGGGGCAGACCCTATATGGTAGCGGGGCTATAGGGGACAGACCCTATATGATACCGGGGCTATAGGGACAGACCGTATATCATACTCGGGCTATAGGGGCAGAGCCTATATGGTACTGGGGCTATAGGGGAAAGACCCTATATGGTACTGGGGCTATGGGGACAGACCCTATATGGTACTGGGGCTATAAGGAAAGACCCTATATGGTACTCGGGCTATAGGGGAAAGACCCTATATGGTACCGGGGCTATAGGGGACAGACCCTATATGGTACCGGGGCTATAGGGACAGACCCTATATGGTAGCAGGGCTATAGGGGACAGACCCTATATGGTACCGGGGCTATGGGGACAGACCCTATATGGTACTGGGGCTATAGAGACAGACCCTATATGGTAGCAGGGCTATAGGGGACAGACCCTATATGGTACCGGGGCTATAGGGACAGACCCTATATGGTAGCAGGGCTATAGGGGACAGACCCTATATGGTACCGGGGCTATAGGGACAGACCCTATATGGTAGCAGGGCTATAGGGGACAGACCCTATATGGTACCGGGGCTATAGGGACAGACCCTATATGGTACCGGGGCTATGGGGACAGACCCTATATGGTACTGGGGCTATAGAGACAGACCCTATATGGTAGCAAGGCTATAGGGGACAGACCCTATATGGTACCGGGGCTATAGGGACAGACCCTATATGGTAGCAGGGCTATAGGGGACAAACCCTATATGGTACTGGGCTGCAGCAGGCAGACCCTATACGGCCTCAGGGCTATACTGGGCAGTCCCCACGTGGCCCCACTCCCATACTGGTCCATACTGGTCCATACTGGTCCATACTGATCCATATTGGTTTATACTGGTTCATACTGGTCTATACTGGTCCATACTGATCCATATTGGTTTATACTGGTCCATACTGGTCCATACTGATCCATATTGGTCTATACTGGTCCAAACTGGAATCCATCCATGGCTTTATTCCGACCCCCCCATAAATATAGTGCAAGGCCTCTGGAACCGGGGGGGGGGCTGCGGCCGCCCCGGGGGGGTCCAGCCAGCCCGGGGCAGGGTCCCCCCCACATCCTGGGGGGGGAAATGGGGGGTCCCCAAGTCCTGTGTGGGGCCATGGGGGTCAGACGTGGCCTGGGAACATGTGGGTCCCCACCAGGGTGGCCGTGGGGGGGGGAGCATCCCCGGGGGGGGCCCCATAGGGCTCCGAGAGCAGCTCGGGGAGGTCCAGCAGGGGGTACGGGGGGGGGGGGAAATGGGGTTTTGGGGGGAATGGGGTTTTGGGGGGAATGGGGTTTTGGGGGGAATGGGGTTTTGGGGGGAATGGGGTTTTGGGGAGGGAAATGGGGTTTTGGGGGGGAATGGGGTTTTTGGGGGGGGAATATGGGTTTTTTGGGGGGGAAATGGGTTCTTTGGGGGGGGAAATGGGGTTTTGGGGGGGAAATGGGATTTTGGGGGGGAATATGGTTTTTGGGGGGAAATGGGTTCTTTGGGGGGGAAATGGGGTTTTTGGGGGGGAAATGGGGTTTTGGGGGGGAATGGGGTTTTGGGGGGGAAATGGGGTTTTTGGGGGGAATGGGGTTTTGGGGGGGGAAATGGGATTTTGGGGGGGAAATGGGGTTTTGGGGGGGAATGGGGTTTTGGGGGGGAAATGGGGTTTTGGGGGGGAATGGGTTCTTTAGGGGGGGAAATGGGGTTTTGGGGGGAATGGGGTTTTTCGGGGGTCAAATGGGGAAGGGGTAAAAGTGGGGGGGCCGTTGGGGGGAATGGGGTTTCGGGGGGGAAATGGGGTTTTGGGGGGGAAATGGGGTTTTTGGGGGGGAATGGAGTATTGGGGGGAAATGGGGTTTTGGGGGGGAATGGGGTTTTGGGGGGAATGGGGTTTTGGGGGGGAATGGGTTCTTTAGGGGGGGAAATGGGGTTTTGGGGGGGAAATGGGGTTTTTGGGGTTTTTGGGGGGAAATGGGGTTTTGGGGGGAAATGGGGTTTTGGGGGGAAATGGGGTTTTGGGGGAAATGGGGTTTTGGGGGGGAAATGGGGTTTTGGGGCGGAAATGGGGTTTTGGGGGGAATGGGGTTTTGGGGGGGAATGGGGTTTTGGGGGGGAAATGGGATTTTGGGGGTGAATGGGGTTTTTGGGGGGGAAATGGGGTTTTGGCGGGGGAATGGGGTTTTGGGGGGGAAATGGGGTTTTGGGGGGGAATGGGGTTTTGGGGGGGAAATGGGGTTTTGGGGGGAAATGGGGTTTTGGGGGGGAAATGGGGTTTTGGGGGGAAATGGGGTTTTGGGGGGGAAATGGGGTTTTGGGGGGAAATGGGGTTTTGGGGGGAAT
>NW_026635575.1:0-1724 GCF_028554395.1 Pezoporus wallicus
CTGTTGCCCCCTGTTGTGACACTGTTGTCCTGGTGGTGTCCCCCCGTTGTGACACTGTTGTCCTGGTGTTGTCCCCCTGTTGTGACGCTGTTGTCCCGGTGGTGCCCCCCCCGTGACCCCGCTGTCGTCCCCCTGTTGTCCCGTTGTGACGCTGTTGTCCCCCTGTTGTGACGCTGTTGTGACGCTGTTGTCCCGTTGTTGTCCCCCGTTGAGACGCTGTTGTCCCATTGTTGTCCCCCCGTTATGACGCTGTTGTCCCATTGGTGTCCCCCTGTTATGACGCTGTTGTCCCATTGGTGTCCCCCTGTTGTGATGCTGTTGTCCCATTGTTGTCCCCCTGTTGTGACGCTGTTGTCCCATTGGTGTCCCCCTGTTGTGATGCTGTTGTCCCATTGTTGTCCCCCTGTTGTGACGCTGTTGTCCCGTTGTTGTCCCCCCGTTGTGACGCTGCTGCCCCCGGCCCCACAGGTGGAGGTGTTCAACATCCTGTTTGTGACCAGCGAGACGGGCGGGCGCAACACGTACCTGGTGCACTGCGAGGGCTGCGCGCGGCGCCGCAGCGGGGCCCTGCACGGGGTCGTGGTGCTCGAGCAGTACAAGACCGAGGAGCTCATGAACATCTACGACAGCTTCACCCTGGTGAGCCCCCCGTGGGGCCGGCCCCATAGGGACAGCGCCATAGGGACAGCTCCATAGGGACAGCTCCATAGGGAGAGCGCCATAGGGACAGCCCCATAGGGACAGCGCCATGGGGATAGCACTATGGGGATAGCACTATGGGGACAGCCCCATAGGGACAGCACTATGAGGACAGCCTTATAGGGACAGCACTATGGGGATAGCACTGTGGGACAGCCCTATGAAGACAGCCCCATAGGGACAGCACTATGGGGACAGCCCAATGGAGGCAGCCCCATAGAGACAGCCCCATAGGGACAGCGCCATAGGGACAGCACTATGAGGACAGCCCTATAAAGACAGCCCCATAGGGACAGCACTATGGGGACAGCCCCATAGGGACAGCTCCACAGGGACAGCACTATGGGGATAGCACTATGGGGACAGCCCTATGAAGACAGCCCCATAGAGATGGCCCCATAGGGACAGCACTATGGGGATAGTGCTATGGGGAGAGCCCTATGAAGAAAGCCCCATAGGGACAGCACTATGGGGATAGCACTATGGGGACAGCCCTATGAAGAAAGCCCCATGGGGACAGCCCCATAGAGACAGCAGTATGGCATCAGCCCTATAGAGACAGCACTATGGGGACAGCCCTACAGGGACACCACTATGGGCACAACCCTATAGAGACACCGCTATGGGGACGACCCTATAGAGACACCGGTATGGGCACAGCACTATGGGTCCAGACCTATAGAGACATTGCTATGGGGATAGCACTAAGGGGACAGCCCTATAGAGACAGCACTATGGGAACACCACTACGGGAACAGCACCATGGGGCCAGTCCCATAGAGACAGCCCCATAGAGACACCGCTATGGGGACACCCCTATAGGGACAGCCCCATAGAGACACAGCTATGGGGACACCCCTATAGGGACAACCCCATAGAGACACCGCTATGGGGACACCCCTATAGGGACAACCCCATAGAGACAGCCCTATGGGGACACCACTATAGGTAAACCCCCCGGTCCCCATGGGCTTGGGTTGACCCACATAGGGGGTTATGGGGGGGGGGAGCATGTGGCCCCTCCC
>NW_026635577.1:0-1745 GCF_028554395.1 Pezoporus wallicus
ACCAGCAATTGTTTAGAAATAGCCAAAAAACCTTAAAAGGGTCAGAAAGAGCCAAAAATGGTTTAAACCAAGTGAGAAAAGGGCAAAAATTGTTTAGAAACAGAAATCAATTGGTAAGAACAGGACAAAAATGGTTTGGAAATGGCCAAAATGGCTTAAGAAGAGTTAGAATTGGGCAAAAAAGGGTTAGAAATAGCTCAAGCCAGTTTAGAAATAGCTAAGAAAACCTTAAACCAGGCTGGAAATGGCAAGAAACAGTTCAGACTTAGTCAACAATGCATAAAATTACTAAGAAATAGGCAAAAATAAGATAAGAATGACCAGCAATTGTTTAGAAATAGCCAAAAAAGACTTAAAATGGGTTAGAAAGGGCCAAAAATGGTTTAAACCAAGTCAGGAAAGGGCAAAACCAGGTTAGAAACAGAAAGAAATTGGTAAGACCTGGACAGAAAGGGTTTGGGAATGGCCAAAATGGCTTAAAAAGAGTCAGTATTGCACAAAAAAAGGGTTAGATATAGCTCAAGCCAGTTTAGAAATAGGTAAGAAAAGCTTAAACCAGGCTGGAAACTTCCATAAATAGTTCACATTTAGCCAAAAATGGAATAAAACCTGCAAGAAAAAATGGGCAAAAATAAGGTAAGAATGACCAGCAATTGTTTAGAAATAGCCAAAAAAAACCTTAAAAGGGTCAGAAAGAGCCAAAAATGGTTTAAACCAGGTTAGAAAAGGGCAAAAATGGTTTAGAAACAGAAAGAAATTGGTAAGAACAGGACAAAAATGGTTTGGAAATGGCCAAAATGACTAAAATAGAGATAGAACTGGGCAAAAAAGGGTTAGAAATAGTCTAAACCAGTTTAGAAATAGCTAAGAAAAGCTTAAACCCAATTAGAAATGGCAAGACACTGTTCAGACTTAGTCAAAAATGGCATAAAACTGGTAAGAAATTGGCAAAAAGAAGATAAGAATGACCAGCAATTGTTTAGAAATAGCCAAAAAGACCTTAAAAGGGTAAGAAAGAGCCAAAAATGGTTTAAACCAGGTGAGAAAAGGGCAAAAATGGGTTAGAAACAGAAATCAATTGGTAAGAACAGGACAAAAATGGTTTGGAAATGGCCAAAATGGCTTAAGAAGAGTTAGAATTGGGCAAAAAAGGGTTAGAAATAGCTCAAGCCAGTTTAGAAAGAGCTAGGAAAAGGTTAAACCAGGCTGGAAATGGCAAGAAACAGTTCAGACTTAGTCAACAATGTATAAAATTACTAAGAAATAGGCAAAAATAAGATGAGAATGACCAGCAATTGTTTAGAAATAGCCAAAAAAGACTTAAAATGGGTTAGAAAGGGCCAAAAATGGTTTAAACCAAGTCAGGAAAGGGCAAAAACTGAGTTAGGAACAGAAAAAAATTGGTAAGAACTGGACAGAAATGGATTGGGAATGGCCAAAATGACTTAAAAAGAGTCAGCATTGCGCAAAAAAAGGGTTAGATATAGCTCAAGCCAGTTTAGAAATAGCTAAGAAAAGCTTAAACCAGGCTAGAAACTTCCATAAATAGTCCACATTTAGCCAAAAATGGAATAAAACCTGCAAGAAATGGGCAAAAATAAGGTAAGAACGATTAGCAATTGTTTAGAAATAGCCAAAAAAGATTTAAAATGGGTTAGAAAAAGCCAAAAATGGTTTAAACCAAGTCAGGAAAGGGCAAAACCAGGTTAGAAATAGAAAGAAATACATAAGAACTGGATGAAAGG
>NW_026635578.1:0-17604 GCF_028554395.1 Pezoporus wallicus
GAGCGGGGGAGGGGGGCGGGGGCTGGGAGCGGAGCAGGAATTGGGGGGTGGGGGAGGGGAGGAGCCCGGATGTTTGGGTTCGCTTCCAGGGAATGGAGATGGGGGGGGGGATGGGGGGAGATGTGGGGATATGGAGGGGAACATGGGGATATGGGGAGATATGGGATATGGAGGGGTACGGGGGGATGTGGGGAACGGGGCGATGTGGGGAGATATGGGGGATATAGGGATATGGGGAGATATGGGATATGGAGGGGTACGGGGGGATGTGGGGAACAGGGCGATGTGGGGGGATATGGGGAGATATGGGGGATATAGGGATATGGGGAGATATGGGATATGGAGGGGTACGGGGGGATGTGGGGAACGGGACGATGTGGGGAGATATGGGGAGATATGGGGGATATAGGGATATGGGGAGATATGGGATATGGAGGGGAGCATGGGGATATGGGGAGATATGGGGATATCTGGAATATGGGGAGATACCGGGATGCAGGGAGATATGGGGGAGATATGGGGAATATGGGGATATATGGAATATGGGGACACATGGGGAATATAGGGATATGGGGATATATGGGATATGGAGGAGTACAGGGGGATATGGGGATGTGGGGAGATATGGGGAGATATGGAATATGGAGAAATATGGGGATATGGGGACATATGGGATATGGAGGGGTACGGGGAGATATGGGGAGATATGGGGAGATAGGAGGATATGGGGATATATGGAATATGGGGAGATATGGGGAATATAGGGATATGGGGATATATGGGATATGGAGGAGTACAGGGGGATATGGGGAACGTGGGGATGTGGGGAGATATGGGGAGATATGGAATATGGGGAATATGGGGATATATGGGATATGGAGGAGTACGGGGGGATATGGGGAACATGGGGATGCGGGGAGATATGGGGAGATATGGAATATGGGGATATATGGGATATGGGCAGGTAGGGGGAGATAGGGGGAGATACGGAATATGGGGGGATATCGAGGGGTACGGGGGGCTATGGGGAACATGGAGATATGGGGAGATACCGGGATCTAGGGAAATATGGGGAATATGGACAATATGGGGATATATGGAATATGGAGGGGAACAGGAGGATATGGGGATATATGGAATATGGGGAGATATGGGGATATATGGGATATGGGGAGATACCGGGATATGGGGAACTATGGGGAATATAGGAATATGGGGATATATGGGATATGGAGGGGCACAGGGGGCTATGGGGAACATGGAGATATGGGGAATATGGGGAGATATGGGGTATGGGGAGATATGGGATATGGAGAGGTACAAGGGGCTATGGGGAACATGGGGAGATATGGGGAATATGGGGATATATGGAATATGGAGAGATATGGGGAATATATAGGGAATATGGGGTTATATGGGGATATACGGGGAGGTATGGGGAATATGGAAAATATGAGGCTATGGGGATATATGGGATATGGAGAGATATGGGGAAGATGGGGATATAGGGGGAGATATGGGGCATATGGAAAATATGGGGATATATGGGATATGGAGAGATGGGGAATATGGAAAATATGAGGCTATGGGGGGGATATATGGGATATGGAGGGGTACGGGGGGCTATGGGGAATATAGGGATATGGGGATATATGGGATATGGAGTTGTACAGGGGGCTATGGGGAATACAGGGATATGGGGATATATGGGATATGGAGGGGTACAGGGGGCTATGGGGAACATGGAGATATGGGGAGATATGGGGGATATGGGGATATAGGAGATGGGGGAGATATGGGGAATATGGAAAATATGGGAATAAAGGGATATGGGGATATATGGGATATGGAGGAGTACGGGGGGATATGGGGTTATGGGGGATATGGGGAATATGAGGATATATGGAGAGATATGGGGGATATAGGGATATGGGGTTATAGGGGATGGGGGAGATATGGGGAAAATGAAGAATATGGGGATATATGGGATATGGAGGAGTACAGCAGGATATGGGGGATATGGGGAATATGAGGATATATGGAATATGGAGAGATATGGGGGATATAGGGATACGGGGTTATAGGGGATATAGGGGATATGGGGAAGTATAGGGGAATATGGGGAATATAAGGATATATGGAATATGGAAAGACATGGGGAATATAAGGATATGGGGTTATATGGGATATGGAGATATAGGGGATATGCAAAGGTATGGGGGGATATGGGGAGATATGGGGGGATATGGGGTTATGGGGACTTATGGGGGGTTATGGGGAGGTGTGGGGGGATATGGGGTTATGGGGATATAGGGGATATGGGGAGGTATGGGGGGATATGGGGTTATGGGGAGGTATGGGGGGATATGGGGTTATGGGGGGATATGGGGAGGTATGGGGGGATATGGGGTTATGGGGAGGTATGGGGGGATATGGGGTTATGGGGATACACGTGGGCTATGGGGGTTAAAGGGCCATGGGGGGGTTGGGGGCGGGGCCAAACACGGAGGCGGGGCCTGGGGGGGGGGGTGCGTTCAGGATTTTATTTGGCAACATTCGCCCCGCCCCCCGCGCTGTGACGTCATCGCCGGGGGGGGCGGGGCCGACCCCCCTCCAGTGTCTGCACAGCCCCTCCCCCCACGGAGGCGGGGCTTCCGGTTTGCCCTCCCCCCGAGGGGGCGGGGCTTCCTGCCGTAGATGGAATCCGCGCCCTGGCGGGGGCGGGACTTCCTGTAATGCCCTTTGAACGGACCAATGACGCGCCACGGTGGGCGGGGCTTCTTCGCTGTTCGTCCCGCCCCCCCCGGGTGGGCGGGTCTTGCTGCGTGCCGGCCGCTCATTGGTCGGTGAAGGGGTCCCGGGGGCGGGGCCGGGGGTCGCCGGGGGGCGGGGCCCGCCGGGGGCCGCTCACGAAGCTCCAGGGGTCGATGCGGGGCCGCAGGGGGGAGGGGCGGGGCCGCGCCCGGGGCGGGGCCAGCGGCGGGGGGGGGCGGGGCAGAGCCGGGCCTGGGGGAGGGGGGGGGGGGGGCAGGGTCAGAACTGCCCCATAGACCCCATAACTGCTGCATTGACCCCCAGAGCTGCCCCATGGACCCCATAACTGCTGCATTGACCCCCAAAACTGCCCCATAGACCCCATAACTGCTGCATTGACCCCCAGAGCTGCCCCATGGACCCCATAACTGCTGCATTGACCCCCAAAACTGCCCCATAGACCCCATAACTGCTGCATTGACCCCCAGAACTGCCCCATAGACCCCATAACTGCTGCACTGACCCCCAGAGCTGCCCCATAGACACCGTAACTACTGCATTGACCCCCAGAGCTGCCCCATAGAGCCCAGAACTGCCCCAAAGCCCCCATAACTGCTGCATTGACCCCCAGAACTGCCCCATAGACACCGTAACTACTGCATAGACCCCCAGAGCTGCCCCATAGAGGCCAGAACTGCCCCATAGAGCCCAGAACTTTCCCAGAGGCCAGAATTGCCCCATAGAGCCCATAACTGCAGCACAGACCCCCATAACCGCCCCATAGACCCCCCTAACTGCCCCATAGAGCCCATAACTGCCCCAGAGAACACAGAACTGCCCCATAGAGCCCATAACTGCTGCATAGGCCCCCATAACTGCCCTACAGACCCCCATAACTGCCCCACAGACCACAGAACTGCCCCATGGAACCCATAACTGCTGCATAGGCCCCCATAACTGCCCTACAGACCCCCATAACTGCCCCACAGACCACAGAACTGCCCCATGGAACACATAACTGCCCCATAGACACCGTAACTGCCCCATGGAATGCAGAACTGCCTCATAGACCCTCAGAACTGCCCCATAGAGACCAGAACTGCCCCATAGACCCCCAGAACTGCCCCATAGAGACCAGAACTGCCCCACAGACCATCATAACTGCCCCATGTAGCACCACAACTGTGCCATAGACCCTATAACTGCTCTAGAGACCTACAGAACTGCCCCATAGAGCCCATAACTACCCCACGGAACCCACAACTGCACCATAGACCCCCATAACTGCCCCACGGAACCCACAACTGCACCATAGACCCCCATAACTGCCCCATGGAACCCATAACCGCCCCATAGAGCCCATAACTCCCCATGGGATGCAGAACTGTGCCACACACCCCCATAACTGCCCCACAGAGCCCATAACTGCCCCATAGACCATCATAACTGCCACATGTAGCACCATAACTGCCCCACAGACCCCATAACTGCTCTATAGACCTGCATAACTGCCCCATAGACCACAGAACTGCCCCATAGAACCCATAACTGCCCCATAGACACTCAGAACTGCCCCACAGACCACAGAACTGCCCCATAGAACCCATAACTGCCCCATAGACACCCAGAACTGCCCCACAGACCACAGAACTGCCCCATAGACACCCAGAACTGCCCCACAGACCACAGAACTGCCCCATAGACACCCAGAACTGCCCCACAGTCCCCGTGAACTGCCCCATGGATCCCTGGACCTGCCCCATGGATCCCTAGACCTGCCCTATGGATCCCTGGACCTGCCCCACAGCGCTCAAGACCCCCCATCACTGCCCCACAGCCACTGCCCAGCGCCCTATAGCCCCCCCATGGGTGCCCCCCAGACCCCAAAGACTCAATAACTGCCCCAAATACCCCCTAACCACCCCACAGAGCCCCACAACCACCCCATAGCTGCCCCAGCCACCCCCACATCCACCCCACCGCGCCCCCCCAGGTCCTTCAGGAGCTCCCCATAGAGGCCCATGGGGTCACCCTGCAGCTGCCCCACATCCCCTCACTTACCCCATGGGGGGGACCCAGCGCCAGGGCCCAGCGCCGGCGGCTGCAGCTCGGGGGTCCCGGGGCTCCGCGCTCGGCTCAGTTCCGGGGTGCCGGGGGTCCGGGGGGTCCCTGGGGTCCGAGCTCCCCCTGGCTCAGGGCTCCCGGGACTCCAGTTCCAGTTCAGCTCCAGGGGCCTGGGGGTCCGGGCTCGGCCCCGCTCGGGGGTCCCAAGGCTCCGGACCTGGCTTGGGGAACCCAACTTGGGGGTCCCGGGGCTCCGGGCCGGGCTCGGGGACCCCAACTTGGGGGTCCCAGGGCTCTGGGCCAGGGTTGGGTCTGGGGACCCCAACTTGGGGGTCTCGGGGCTCCAGACCAGGGTTGGGTCTGGGGACCCCAACTTGGGGGTCCCGGGGCTCTGGGCCGGGCTCGGGGACCCCAACTTGGGGGTCCCGGGGCTCCGGGCTGGGCTCGGAGACCCCAACTTGGGGGTCCCGGGGCTCTGGGCCGGGCTTGGGGACCCCAACTTGGGGGTCCCGGGGCTCTGGGCCTGGCTCAGGTCTGGGGACCCCAACTTGGGGGTCCCGGGGCTCTGGGCCTGGCTCGGGTCTGGGGACCCCGGGGTCCGCGCCCGCCCCATCTCGGGGGTGCCGGGACCGCGGCGGTGCCAGTGCAGGAGGCCGGGGGACGGGGGGGGGCTGCGGGGGGGTTCAGGGGAGCCGAGCTCCCGGCCCAGCCCCAGGGACGCCAGCAGGGCCGAGCCCCGCAGCAGCGCCCGGCGAAGCAGCCGTGGGGTCCCCCCCCGCTCCCCGCGTCCTTCCTCGGGTTCGGCCTCTCCTATAGGACACGGGGGGGGGGGTCAATGGGGATGGGACCCCACAAACACCCCCCACAAACCCCCCCCCCAAACCCCGGGACTCACCATTGGGGGACGCGTCCCCGGGGCTGAGCTCGTCCGTGTCCTGGTACCAGGTGGCATCGTCTGGGCGCAGCCTCCGCCTGGGGGGGAGGAAATGGGGGGTCCGGGGGGGGGGCAAGGAGGGGAGGGGGTGGGACCCCTATGGGAGCCCCCCATGGGACCCCCCCCCATGGAGCTCCCATGGGACTCCACCATGGGAGCCCCCCTTGGGACACCCCCGTGGGAGCTCCCCTTGGAACCCCCCTTTGGACCCCCCAATTGGACCCCCCCACGGGACGCCCCCATGGGACCCCCTCTTGGGACCCCACAATGGGACACCCCCTAGGGATCCCCCACGGGACTCCATGGGAACTCCCCTTGGGACCCCCATTTGGCACCCCCCCTTGGAACCCCCCCCTTATGACCCCCCCCACGGGACCCCCCCTTGGGACCCCCCCCATGGGATTCCCCCACGAGACCCCCCCATGGGCCCCCCCCCTTATGACCGCCCCACAGGAGCCCCCCAATGGGACCTCCCCATGGGTCCGTCCCCCCCCCCCCAGGGAACTCCCATGGGACTCCACCATGGGAACTCCCCTTGGGACCCCCCCTTGGAACCCCCCCCATGGGATTCCCCCACGAGACCCCCCCATAGGACCCCCCCCCATTGGACTCCCCCACAGGACCCCCTCCTTATGACCCCCCCCTTGGGACCCTCCTCATGGGACCCCCCCACTGGACCCCCCCCACGGGATCCCCCCTTTATGACCCCCTCTAGGGACCCCCCCCCAATGGGAACCCCCCTTTTGACCCCCCCATGGGACACTCCCCCCCCCCCCTTGGAACATCCCCATCCCAGGGAAGGGAGGGGGCGGGACCCCTATGGGAGCCCCCCCATGGGACCCCCCTAGGGAGCCCCCATGGGACTCCACCATGGGAACTCCCCTTGGGACCCCCCCCTTGGAACCCCCCCCTTATGGGTCCCCCACAGGACCCCCCCCAAAGGGACCCCCTGCCCCGAGACCCCCCCATAGGACCCACCTCTTATAACCCCCCCCCAGGAGCCCCCCAATGGCACCCCCTTTTGGCACCCCCCTCCATGGGACCCCCCCGCAGGGAACTCCCGTGGGACTCCACCATGGGAGCCCCCCTTGGGAGACCCCCACGGGACCCCCTCTTGGGACCCCCCCCATAGGATTCCCCCACGAGATCCCCCCACAGGAGCCCCCCAATAGGGTCCCCCCCCCACGGGACGCCCCCTTGGGACCCCCCCTTGTGACCCCCCCCCCACAGGAGCCCCCCCAATGGCACCCCCTTTTGGCACCCCCCTCCATGGGCCCCCCCCCCCATTGGGCCCCCCCCATAGGACCCTCCCCCCCCATGGGCCCCCCCTTTGCACCCACCTGCCATTGGGGGCGCTGCCCCTCCCCCCGCGCCGCTCGCCCCCCCCGAGCCCCCTCGGTGCCTCCTCCTCCTCCTCCGGCTCCACTATGGGGCAGAGATAGGGGGGGGGTGTGACGTCACTTCACCCGCTGTGACGTCACTTCACCCACGCCCCACCGCGGCGATGACGTCACTCACGCTGGATGGCGCGCAGGCGGGGGAAGGGGGGGGATCCCCCCCCGGGCCCCTCCTGGGGGTCGCGGGTTCTGGGGTCCCCCCCCGGCGCTGCCTGAACCGTCAGACGGTGCTTGAAGTCTATGGGGGGGGGCAAAGGGGGTCAGAGGGACCCCAACCCCCCCCCCGCCCCCCCAGACCCCCACTGACCCCCAACCCCCCCCCCCAAACCCCCCGGCACCCCAAAGCCACTTTGCCCCCCCCAACATCTCCCCTTAACACCCCCCCCCCAAACTCCTTCCCTTCCAGGAGCCCTGAAAGCCCCCAGTCCCCCAAATGCGCTGGACCCCCCCAGCTGCCCCATAGCCCCCCATAGCCGCTGCACCCCCATAGCCCCCCATAGCCGCTGCACCCCTATTCCCCCCATAGCCCCCCAAAAACCCCTGCACCCCTATTCCCCCCATAGCCCCACATAGCCCCTACATCCCCATTGCCCCCCATAGCCCCCCATAGCCGCTGCACCCCCATAGGCCCCCCAAAGCCCCTGCACCCCCATTCCCCCATAGCCCCCCCAAAGCCCCTGCACCCCTATTCCCCCCATAGCCCCACATAGCCCCTACATCCCCATTGCCCCCCATAGCCCCCCAGAGCCCCTGCACCCCCATAGCCCCCCCAAAGCCCCTGCCCCCCTATTCCCCCCATACCCCCCCAAGCCCCTGCCCCCCATCGCCCCCCCATTCCCCCCAAAGCCCCTGCCCCCCTATTCCCCCCATACCCCCCCAAGCCCCTGCCCTCCATCGCCCCCCGATTCCCCCCAAAGCCCCTGCACCCCCATTCTCCCCAAAGCCCCTGCATCCCCATTGCCCCCCATAGCCCCCCAAAGCCCCTGCACCCCTATTCCCCCCAAAGCCCCTGCACCCCCATAGCCCCCCAATTCCCCCCATAGCCCCTGCCCCCCTATTCCCCCCCCAGCCCCCCATTCCCCCCCATTCCATACCCTGGGGCATGCCGATGTGGTCCGCGGGCCGCCGGGGTCTCCGGAATTGGGGTCTCCGTCTCTTGGCGGTGGGGGGGGCGCGGGGGGGACCCCTGAGCATGAGGCTGAGCTCCCGCTCCAGCACCTCGAGCTCCCGGCGGGCGAGCTCGGCCTCCCGCTGCCGGAGCAGCTCGGCCTGGCAGCGCTGGGCACGGGAGGTCCGGGCCACGGCCTCCTCCCGGCTGCGAAGCTCCTGCAGGGAGAGGGAGATGCGGTGGGGTGGGACGTGGGGTGTGGGGTGTGGGGGTGGGGGGTGGGATATGGGGTGTGGGGTGTGGGGAATGGGGGGTGTGGGGTGTGGGATGTGGGGTGTGGGACATGGGGTATGGGGTGTGGGGTGTGGGACATGGGGTGTGGGGTGTGGGATATGGGGTGTGGGATATGGGGTATGGGGTGGGGGGGGTGGGGTGTGGGATATGGGGTGTGGGGAATGGGGTGTGGGGTGTGGGACATGGGGGTGTGGGGTGTGGGACATGGGGTATGGGGTGTGGGGTGTGGGGTGTGGGATATGGGATATGGGGTGTGGGGTGTGGGACATGGGGGGTGTGGGGTGTGGGGTGTGCAGTATGGGGTATAGGGTGTGGGGTATGGGGTGTGGGGTGTGGGACATGGGGTATGGGGTGTGGGGTGTGGGGAATGGAAGGGGGGGGTGTGGGGTATGGGGTGTGGGGAATGGGATATGGGGTGTGGGGTGTGGGGGGTGGGATATGGGGTGTGGGATATGGGGTGTGGGGTGTGGGACATGGGGTATGGGGTGTGGGGTATGGGGAATGGAAGGGGGGGGGTGTGGGGTATGGGGTGTGGGGAATGGGATATGGGGTGTGGGGTATGGGGTGTGGGGAATGGGGGGTGTGGGGTGGGGGATATGGGGTGTGGGGAATGGGATATGGGGTGCGGGGTATGGGGTGTGGGGTGGGGGGGGGTGGGGTGGGGGGTATGGGGTGTGGGGTGTGGGAGACGGGGTATGGGGTGTGGGGTGTGGGGTATGGGATACGGGACACGGGATATGGGGTATGGGATATGGGGTATGAGATATGGGATAAAAGATATGGGGTATGAGATATGGGATAAAAGATATGGGGTATGGGATATAGGATGTGGGGAATGAGGTATGGTACATGAGCTAAGGGGTATGGGATATGGGATGTGGGTTAAGGTGTGTGGGACATGGGGCACTGGACACGGGATATGGGGTACGACAGCGCTGAGCACACGAGGCACCACTACTGCCTCCCCCCGGCTGCTCAGCTCCCGTGTGGCACCTGGGATGTGGGACATGGCCATGGGGGCACATGGGGACACCCCCATTGCATCAGCAGTGCCAGGCCCCTCCTGGGGGGGCACTTGGGGGTCCCTGCATGTTCTTGGGGTGCCCTGAGGGGCGCAGCAATGTGGGGAGGGGATGGGGGGGGTCCCGGGTCCGTGTTTTGGGGCCGGCACCTTCTCCCTGGCTCGCAGCTCCCCGAAGAGCCCCTGGATCTCCCGGCGCCAGCTCTCCTGCAGCGAGTGGAAGGACTCGGGGGGCCCCAGGCCCCCCGGCTGCAGCGCCGAGAGCCGCCGCAAGATGGAGCCAAAGCCCGGCCGCCGGTGGGGGTCCTGCTCCCAGCACGCTGCGGTGGGGAGGGGGGAAGTGGGGTGGGGGGGGGTTAGAGGGGACCCACAGCCCCCCCCCCCCCCCCCCCCCCCATGGCACCCAGCCCCATGGCACCCAGGGATGCCCAGCCCCCCACCCCATCCATCAGGGCATCCCAATACCCGTGGCCCTCCCCCCCCCCCCCAATGCCATCACCCCCCCCATAACCCAGCACCCCTCAGTCACCCCCAGCACCCCAAACCCCCCCCTTACCCAGCCCCCCTCATTCACCCCAGCACCCCAAACCACCCCCATAACCCAGTGCCCCTCATTCACCCCCAGCACCCCAAAACCCCCCCATAACCCAGCCCCCCTCATTCATCCCCAGCACCCCAACCCCCCCGCCCCATAACCTAGCACCCCAAACCCACCCCCACCACCCTACCCCAGCACCCCAAACCCCCAAACCCCATAACCCAGCACCCCTCATTCACCCCCAGCACCCCAAGGCCCCTGCCCCTCATTGACCCCCAGCACCCCAAAACCCCCTCCCCCATAACCCAGCGCCCCTCATTCAACCCCAGCACCCCAAAACCCCCTCCCCCATAACCCAGCCCCCCTCATTGACCCCCAGCACCCTAACCCAGCACCCCAATCCCCACAACCCCATAACCCAGCGCCCGTCATTCACCCCCAGCACCCTAACCCAGCACCCCAACCCCCCATAACCCAGCACCCCTCATTCACCCCCAGCACCCCAAACCCCCCCCATAACCCAGCCCCCTTCATTCACCCCCAGCACCCCAAACCCCCCCCATAACCCAGCCCCCCTCATTCACCCCCAGCACCCCAAACCCCCCCCATAACCCAGCCCCCCTCATTCACCCCCAGCACCCCAACCCCATAACCCAGCCCCCCTCATTCACCCCCAGCACCCCAACCCCATAACCCAGCGCCCCTCATTCACCCCCAGCACCCCAACCCCATAACCCAGCCCCCTCATTCACCCCCAGCACCCCAACCCCATAACCCAGCGCCCCTCATTCACCCCCAGCACCACAACCCCATAACCCAGCCCCCCTCATTCACCCCCAGCACCCCAACCCCATAACCCAGCGCCCCTCATTCACCCCCCAGCACCCCAAACACCCCCCAGCACCCTAACCCAGCACCCCAAATCCCCCCACCCCATAACCCAGCGCCCCTCATTCACCCCCAGCACCCCAACCCCATAACCCAGCGCCCCTCATTGCCCCCCAGCACCCCAACCCCATAACCCAGTGCCCTTCATTGACCCCCAGCACCCCAAACCCCCCACATAACCCAGCGCCCCTCATTCACCCCCAGCACCCCAAACCCCCCCATAACCCAGCCCCCCTCATTCACCCCCAGCACCCCAACCCCATAACCCAGCACCCCTCATTGACCCCCAGCACCCCAACCCCATAACCCAGTGCCCTTCATTGACCCCCAGCACCCCAAACCCCCCACATAACCCAGTGCCCCTCATTCACCCCCAGCACCCTAACCCAGCACCCCAACCCCCCCAACCCCATAACCCAGCCCCCTTCATTCACCCCCAGCACCCCAAACCCCCCCACCCCATAACCCAGCCCCCCTCATTGACCCCCAGCACCCCAAACCCCCCCCCCCAAGCACCAACCTGCCATGAGCTGGGCGAGGGGCTGTGGGCACGTGGTCGGGATGGGCAGCGTGAGCTTGTTCACGGCCACCCCATAGGCCACGGCCAGGGCGTCGATGCCTCGGTACGGGACCTCCCCGGTGAGCAGCTCCCATAGCAGCACCCCATAGCTGGGGGGAAAAGGGGGGGTGAGCGCCCCATAACCACATCCCCCCCCCCCCCCACACAGAACAGGCACCCAAGCTCTTAGGTTCTACTTTGGTTGGTGTCCGGGTGCCCCATAACCACCCCAAAACGGGGACCCAAGCATTTGGTGGCCCCATAACTCCCACCCATGGACCCTGCTATGCCGAGGCTCTGCCCCGTCCCCAAAGTCCCCCATCCCATGGGGCACACTGGGGCTCCCCATCGCCCCCCACCCCATGGGCTCCCATCACCCCTCATCCCATGGGGCACACTAAGGGCACTCAGCACCCCCCCAGCACCCCATCCCATGGTGAACCCCATGGGCACACAGCCCCCCTCATCGCCCCCATCCTATGGGTCACACTAGGGGAACCCAGCAGCCCCATCACCCCCCACTCCATGGGCACCCCATGGGCTCCCATCACCCCCCATCCCATGGGGCACACTAGGGGCACTCAGCACCCCCCCAGCACCCCATCCCATGGTGCACCCCATGGGCTCCCATCACTCCCCATCACATGGGTCACACTAGGGCTCCCCATCACCCCCACCCCATGGGTCACACTAGGGCTCCCCATCACCCCCCCATCCCATGGGTCACAGTAGGGCTCCCCATCACCTCCACCCCATGAATCACCCCATGGGCTCCCATCACCCCCCACCCCATGGTCACCCCACGTTCTCCCATCACCCCCACCCCACAGATCACCCCATGGGCCCCCATCACCCCCACCCCATGATCACCCCACGTTCTCCCATCACCCCACGTTCCCCCATCACCCCACGTTCCCCCATCACCCCATGGGTCCCCATCACCCCACGTTCCCCCATCACCCCACGTTCCCCCATCACCCCACGGGCCCACATCACCCCACGTTCTCCCATCACCCCATGGGCCCCCATCACCCCATGGGTCCCCATCACCCCACATTCTCCCATCACCCCACGTTCTCCCATCACCCCACGTTCCCCCATCACCCCACGTTCTCCCATCACCCCATGGGTCCCCATCACCCCACGTTCCCCCATCACCCCATGGATCACCCCACGTTCCCCCATCACCCCACGTTCTCCCATCACCCCACGTTCTCCCATCACCCCACGTTCCCCCATCACCCCATGGGTCCCCATCACCCCATGTTCCCCCATCACCCCACGTTCCCCCATCACCCCATGGGTTCCCTTAACGCCACGTTCTCCCCTCACCCCACGTTCCCCCATCACCCCATGGGTCCCCATCACCCCACGTTCTCCCATCACCCCACGTTCCCCCATCACCCCATGGGTCCCCATCACCCCACGTTCTCCCATCACCCCACGTTCCCCCATCACCCCACGTTCCCCCATCACCCCACGTTCCCCCATCACCCCACGGTCCCCCATCACCCCATGGGTCCCCATCACCCCACGTTCTCCCATCACCCCACGTTCCCCCATCACCCCACGTTCTCCCATCACCCCACGTTCCCCCATCACCCCACGTTCTCCCATCACCCCATGGGTCCCCATCACCCCACGTTCCCCCATCACCCCATGGATCACCCCACGTTCCCCCATCACCCCACGTTCTCCCATCACCCCACGTTCTCCCATCACCCCACGTTCCCCCATCACCCCATGGGTCCCCATCACCCCATGTTCCCCCATCACCCCACGTTCCCCCATCACCCCATGGGTCCCCCTCACCCCACGTTCCCCCATCACCCCACGTTCCCCCATCACCCCATGGGTCCCCATCACCCCACGTTCTCCCATCACCCCACGTTCCCCCATCACCCCATGGGTCCCCATCACCCCACGTTCTCCCATCACCCCACGTTCCCCCATCACCCCACGTTCCCCCATCACCCCACGGGCCCACATCACCCCACGTTCCCCCATCACCCCACGTTCCCCCATCACCCCACGTTCCCCCATCACCCCATGGGTCCCCATCACCCCATGGGTCCCCATCACCCCACGTTCTCCCATCACCCCACGTTCTCCCATCACCCCATGGGCCCCCATCACCCCATGGGTCCCCATCACCCCACGGTCCCCCATCACCCCACGTTCCCCCATCACCCCACGTTCTCCCATCACCCCACGTTCTCCCATCACCCCACGTTCCCCCATCACCCCATGGGTCCCCATCACCCCACGTTCCCCCATCACCCCACGTTCCCCCATCACCCCACCTTCTCCCATCACCCCACGTTCCCCCATCACCCCACGTTCCCCCATCACCCCACGTTCCCCCATCACCCCACGTTCCCCCATCACCCCATGGGTCCCCATCACCCCACGTTCTCCCATCACCCCACGGGCCCCCATCACCCCACATTCTCCCATCACCCCACGTTCCCCCATCACCCCACGGGTCCCCATCACCCCACGTTCCCCCATCACCCCACGTTCCCCCATCACCCCACGGATGAGCCCAGGGCCCCCCCCGCAGCACCTCCAGACGTCGCTGCCCTTGGAGAAGGTGGAGGCCCGGATGACCTCCGGCGCCATCCAGGGGTAGGTCCCGGCCGCGCTCATCTTGGTCGTGCGCTGCCACTCGCGGGCCAGCCCCAGGTCCGTGATCTTCAGCGTCTTCCCGCTCACGTCGTCCCCGTCCAGCGGCTGCGCCAGGAGCACTGCGGGAGCGGAGCGGGATGGGAGCGGGGATGGGGACGGGAACGGGGACGGGAGAGGGAACGGGAAAGGGAAAAGGGAAGGGGAAAAGGGAAGGGGAAAAGGGAAGGGGAAAAGGGAAGGGGAAAAGGGAAGGGGAAAAGGGAAGGGGAAAAGGGAAGGGGAAAAGGGAAGGGGAAAAGGGAAGGGGAAAAGGGAAGGGGAAAAGGGAAGGGGAAAAGGGAAGGGGAAAAGGGAAGGGGAAAAGGGAAGGGGAAAGGGAACGGGAAAAGGGAAGGGGAAAAGGGAAGGGGAAAAGGGAAGGGGAAAAGGGAAGGGGAAAAGGGAAGGGGAAAAGGGAAGGGGAAAAGGGAAGGGGAAAAGGGAAGGGGAAAAGGGAAGGGGAAAAGGGAAGGGGAAAAGGGAAGGGGAATGGGAACAGGAAAGGGAACGGGAGTGGGAACGGGAACAGAACAGGAGCGGGAAAGGGAACGGGAAAAGGGAAAGGGAATGGGAATGGGAAAAGGGAACGGGAACGAGGAAGGGAACGGGAAATGGAGCAGGAAAAGGGATCGGAAAAGGGAAAGGGAACGGGAAAGGGAACAGGAACGGGAAAGGGAATGGGAAAGGGAAACAGAAAGGGAATGGGAAAGGGAACGGGAAAGGGAAACAGAAAGGGAACGGGAAAAGGGAACGGGAAAAGGGAACGGGAAAAGGGAACGGGAAAAGGGAACGGGAAAAGGGAACGGGAAAAGGGAACGGGAAAAGGGAACGGGAAAAGGGAACGGGAAAAGGGAAAAGGGACAGGAAAGGGAACGGGATCGGGAAAGGGAACGGGAACAGAACGGGAGCGGGAAAGGGAACGGGAAAGGGAACGGGAAAAGGGAACGGGAAAAGGGAACGGGAAAAGGGAACGGGAAAAGGGAACGGGAATGGGAAAAGGGAACGGGAACGAGGAAGGGAACGGGAAATGGAGCGGGAAAAGGGATCGGGAAAGGGAACGGGAAAGGGAACGGGAAAGGGAAGGGGAAAGGGAACGGGAAAAGGGAACGGGAAAAGGGAACGGGAAAAGGGAACGGGAAAGGGAACGGGAAAAGGGAATGGGAAAGGGACCAGGAATGGGAACGGGAACAGGAATGGTCACAGCCCCGCAAGGGCCCCAGGGACCCCCAGCCCCGAGGGCTGCCCCCGGCACTGAGCACCCCGCGGTGCCCCCATCACCCCCCCATGGCACAGGAGCCAGCGGCACCCCGTGACCCCAGCACCCATGGGTACCCACTGCCCCCAGCACCCAGTGATGCCCCATTACCCCATGACCGCCAGCACCCATGGGTACCCATTGCCCCCAGCACCCACAGTACCCAGTGATGCCCCATTGCCCCAGTGGGTGCCCCGTGGTCCCCAGCACCCATGGGTACCCATTGTCCCCGAACTCCCCCAGTACCCAGTGATGCCCCATTGCTCCAATGGGTGCCCCGTGGTCCCCAGCACCCACGGGTACCCATTCCCTCCAGCACCCAGCGATGCCCCATTACCCCATGACCGCCAGCACCCATGGGTACCCATTGCCCCCATAGGTGCCCCAGCACCCAGCGATGCCCCATTACCCCATGACCACCAGCAGCCATGGGTACCCATTGCCTCCATGGGTGCCCCAGCACCCAGCAATGCCCCATTACCCCAATGGGTGCCCCATGTCCCCAAGCACCCATGGGTACCCAATGCCCCCAGAAGCCAGGGATGCCCCATGACCCCCAGCACCCATGGGCACCCATTGCCCCCACAACTGCCCCAGCACACAGCGATGCCCCATTACCCCAATGGGTGCCCCGTGACCCCAGCACCCACAGGTACCCCTTGCCCCCAGCACCCAGGGATGCCTCATTACCCCAATGGGTGCCCAGTGTCCCCCAGCACCCATGGGTACCCATTGCCCCCATCACCCCCATTACCACCATCACCCCCATGGGTACCCATTGACCCCATCACCCCCATGAGTACCCATTACCCCAATGGGTCCTACTCACCCCTGTTGTTCCCATCACCCCTATTGCTCCGCATGACACCAATGGGTACCCATTGCCCCCATCACCCCCATTGCCCCCCATCACCCCCATGGGTACCCATTACCCCAATAGGTCCCATTCACCCCTATTGGTCCCCATCATCTCTATTGATCCCCATTACACCAATAGATACCCATTGCCCCCATCAACCCCATCACCCCCATTGCCCCATCACCCCCATTTCTCCCCATCACCCTTATGAGTACCCATGACTCCAATGGGTCCCATTCACCCCCATTGTCCCCATCACCTCCACTTCCCACCATCAACCCCCTTGCCCCCATCACCGCCATTTCCCCCATCACCCCCATTTCCCATCACCCACATTGCCCCATTTCCTCCATCACCCTCATCTCCATCACCCCCGTTGCCCCATCTCCAACATCACCCCATTTCTCCCCCATCACCCCCATAGCCCCATCTCCCACATTTCCCATCATCCTCCTTTCTCCTCCCATTTCCCCCATCATCCCCATTACCCCTTCTCCCCCATCACCCCCATTTCCCCATTCCCCCATCACCCCCATTTCCCATCACCCCCATTTCCCCATCACCCCTATTCCCTCATCACCCCCATTTCCCCATAACTCCATTTCTCCCCCATCACTCCCATTTTCCATTACCCCCATTCCCCCATCACCCCCATTTCCCATCACCCCCATTCCCCCATTTCCCATCACCTCCATTCCCCCATCACCCCCATTTCCCCCATCACCCCTATTTCCCCCATCACCCCATTTCCCCCATCACCCCCATTTCTCCATCACCCCCATTGCCCCATCTCCCCCATTTCTCCCCCATCACCCCCATTTCTCCATCACCCCCATTGCCCCATCTCCCCCATTTCTCCCCCATCACCCCCATTTCCCATCACCCCCATTTCTCCTCCCATTTCCCCCATCATCCCCATTACCCCTTCTCCCCATCACCATTTCTCCCCCATCACCCCCATTTCCCATCACCCCTATTTCCCCCATAACCCCATTTCTCCCCCATCACTCCCATTTTCCATTACCCCCATTCCCCCCCCACCACCCCCATTCCCCTTTTTCCCATCACCTCCTTTCCCCCATCACCCCCATTTCCCCCCATCACCCCCATTCCCCATCACCCCTATTTCCCCCATCACCCCCATTTCCCATCACCCCCATTGCCTCATCACCCCCATTTCCCATCACCCCCATTTCTACCCCCATCTCCCCCATTTCTCCATCACCCCCATTGCCCCATCTCCCCCATTTCTCCCCCATCACCCCC
>NW_026635579.1:0-18337 GCF_028554395.1 Pezoporus wallicus
CACTGTTCTTTCTGTGCTGACTGTGTTGCTGCCAGCAGAGAGCAGGCTCTGGACTGATTCCATTCAAATGCTTTTCCTGTATGAAAGTGAGCAGTGAAAGCAACGATGGAGGCACCAATGTAAAGGTGATTGTGTGCTGAACAGGTCCAGCACCAGCTTTCAATCCTGGCTCTTCTGCTGTGGGAGCAGAGGCCAAACGTTCGTGCTGTACTCACTGTGCTGCTGGGCAGCTGAGAGAGACCACCTGAGAATTTGGATTCAAATGGACTTTTAGGTATGAAACCGAGGAGAGACTGCAATGATGGTGACACCGTTGCAAAGCTGCTTGTGTGCTGAGGAGGCCCAGCACTAGCTTTCTGTGCTGACTGTGTTGCTGCGCAGCAGAGAGCAGGCTCTGGACTGATTCCATTCAAATGCTTTTCCTGTATGAAAGTGAGCAGTGAAAGCAACGATGGAGGCACCAATGTAAAGGTGATTGTGTGCTGAACAGGTCCAGCACCAGCTTTCAATCCTGGCTCTTCTGCTGTGGGAGCAGAGGCCAAACGTTCGTGCTGTACTCACTGTGCTGCTGGGCAGCTGAGAGAGACCACCTGAGAATTTGGATTCAAATGGACTTTTAGGTATGAAACCGAGGAGAGACTGCAATGATGGTGACCCCGTTGCAAAGCTGCTTGTGTGCTGAAGAGGCCCAGCACTAGCTTTCCCTGCTGGTCCTTCTGCCGTGTGAGCAGATGCCACTGTTCATTCTGTGCTGACTGTGTTGCTGCGCAGCAGAGAGCAGGCTCTGGACTGATTCCATTCAAATGCTTTTCATGAATGTGAGCAGTGAAAGCAACGATGGAGGCACCAATGTAAAGGTGATTGTGTGCTGAACAGGTCCAGCACCAGCTTTCAATCCTGGCTCTTCTGCTGTGGGAGCAGAGGCCAAACGTTCGTGCTGTACTCACTGTGCTGCTGGGCAGCTGAGAGACACCACCTGAGAATTTGGATTCAAATGGACTTTTAGGTATGAAACCGAGGAGAGACTGCAATGATGGTGACCCCGTTGCAAAGCTGCTTGTGTGCTGAAGAAGCCCAGCACTAGCTTTCCCTGCTGGTCCTTCTGCCGTGTGAGCAGATGCCACTGTTCATTCTGTGCTGACTGTGTTGCTGCGCAGCAGAGAGCAGGCTCTGGACTGATTCCATTCAAATGCTTTTCCTGTATGAATGTGAGCAGTGAAAGCAACGATGGAGGCACCAATGTAAAGGTGATTGTGTGCTGAACAGGTCCAGCACCAGCTTTCAATCCTGGCTCTTCTGCTGTGGGAGCAGAGGCCAAACGTTCGTGCTGTACTCACTGTGCTGCTGGGCAGCTGAGAGACACCACCTGAGAATTTGGATTCAAATGGACTTTTAGGTATGAAACCGAGGAGAGACTGCAATGATGGTGACCCCGTTGCAAAGCTGCTTGTGTGCTGAAGAAGCCCAGCACTAGCTTTCCCTGCTGGTCCTTCTGCCGTGTGAGCAGATGCCACTGTTCATTCTGTGCTGACTGTGTTGCTGCGCAGCAGAGAGCAGGCTCTGGACTGATTCCATTCAAATGCTTTTCCTGTATGAATGTGAGCAGTGAAAGCAACGATGGAGGCACCAATGTAAAGGTGATTGTGTGCTGAACAGGTCCAGCACCAGCTTTCAATCCTGGCTCTTCTGCTGTGGGAGCAGAGGCCAAACGTTCGTGCTGTACTCACTGTGCTGCTGGGCAGCTGAGAGACACCACCTGAGAATTTGGATTCAAATGGACTTTTAGGTATGAAACCGAGGAGAGACTGCAATGATGGTGACCCCGTTGCAAAGCTGCTTGTGTGCTGAAGAAGCCCAGCACTAGCTTTCCCTGCTGGTCCTTCTGCCGTGTGAGCAGATGCCACTGTTCATTCTGTGCTGACTGTGTTGCTGCGCAGCAGAGAGCAGGCTCTGGACTGATTCCATTCAAATGCTTTTCCTGTATGAATGTGAGCAGTGAAAGCAACGATGGAGGCACCAATGTAAAGGTGATTGTGTGCTGAACAGGTCCAGCACCAGCTTTCAATCCTGGCTCTTCTGCTGTGGGAGCAGAGGCCAAACGTTCGTGCTGTACTCACTGTGCTGCTGGGCAGCTGAGAGACACCACCTGAGAATTTGGATTCAAATGGACTTTTAGGTATGAAACCGAGGAGAGACTGCAATGATGGTGACCCCGTTGCAAAGCTGCTTGTGTGCTGAAGAAGCCCAGCACTAGCTTTCCCTGCTGGTCCTTCTGCCGTGTGAGCAGATGCCACTGTTCATTCTGTGCTGACTGTGTTGCTGCGCAGCAGAGAGCAGGCTCTGGACTGATTCCATTCAAATGCTTTTCCTGTATGAATGTGAGCAGTGAAAGCAACGATGGAGGCACCAATGTAAAGGTGATTGTGTGCTGAACAGGTCCAGCACCAGCTTTCAATCCTGGCTCTTCTGCTGTGGGAGCAGAGGCCAAACGTTCGTGCTGTACTCACTGTGCTGCTGGGCAGCTGAGAGAGACCACCTGAGAATTTGGATTCAAATGGACTTTTAGGTATGAAACCGAGGAGAGACTGCAATGATGGTGACCCCGTTGCAAAGCTGCTTGTGTGCTGAATCGCAGCACTAGCTTTCCCTGCTGGTCCTTCTGCCGTGGGAGCAGATGCCACTGTTCATTCTGTGCTGTGTTGCTGCGCAGCAGAGAGCAGGCTCTGGACTGATTCCATTCAAATGCTTTTCCTGTATGAAAGTGAGCAGTGAAAGCAACGATGGAGGCACCAATGTAAAGGTGATTGTGTGCTGAACAGGTCCAGCACCAGCTTTCAATCCTGGCTCTTCTGCTGTGGGAGCAGAGGCCAAACGTTCGTGCTGTACTCACTGTGCTGCTGGGCAGCTGAGAGAGACCACCTGAGAATTTGGATTCAAATGGACTTTTAGGTATGAAACCGAGGAGAGACTGCAATGATGGTGACCCCGTTGCAAAGCTGCTTGTGTGCTGAAGAGCCGCAGCACTAGCTTTCCCTGCTGGTCCTTCTGCCGTGTGAGCAGATGCCACTGTTCATTCTGTGCTGACTGTGTTGCTGCGCAGCAGAGAGCAGGCTCTGGACTGATTCCATTCAAATGCTTTTCCTGTATGAAAGTGAGCAGTGAAAGCAACGATGGAGGCACCAATGTAAAGGTGATTGTGTGCTGAACAGGTCCAGCACCAGCTTTCAATCCTGGCTCTTCTGCTGTGGGAGCAGAGGCCAAACGTTCGTGCTGTACTCACTGTGCTGCTGGGCAGCTGAGAGACACCACCTGAGAATTTGGATTCAAATGGACTTTTAGGTATGAAACCGAGGAGAGACTGCAATGATGGTGACCCCGTTGCAAAGCTGCTTGTGTGCTGAAGAAGCCCAGCACTAGCTTTCCCTGCTGGTCCTTCTGCCGTGTGAGCAGATGCCACTGTTCATTCTGTGCTGACTGTGTTGCTGCGCAGCAGAGAGCAGGCTCTGGACTGATTCCATTCAAATGCTTTTCCTGTATGAAAGTGAGCAGTGAAAGCAACGATGGAGGCACCAATGTAAAGGTGATTGTGTGCTGAACAGGTCCAGCACCAGCTTTCAATCCTGGCTCTTCTGCTGTGGGAGCAGAGGCCAAACGTTCGTGCTGTACTCACTGTGCTGCTGGGCAGCTGAGAGACACCACCTGAGAATTTGGATTCAAATGGACTTTTAGGTATGAAACCGAGGAGAGACTGCAATGATGGTGACACCGTTGCAAAGCTGCTTGTGTGCTGAAGAAGCCAAGCACTAGCTTTCCCTGCTGGTCCTTCTGCCGTGTGAGCAGATGCCACTGTTCATTCTGTGCTGACTGTGTTGCTGCGCAGCAGAGAGCAGGCTCTGGACTGATTCCATTCAAATGCTTTTCCTGTATGAATGTGAGCAGTGAAAGCAACGATGGAGGCACCAATGTAAAGGTGATTGTGTGCTGAACAGGTCCAGCACCAGCTTTCAATCCTGGCTCTTCTGCTGTGGGAGCAGAGGCCAAACGTTCGTGCTGTACTCACTGTGCTGCTGGGCAGCTGAGAGAGACCACCTGAGAATTTGGATTCAAATGGACTTTTAGGTATGAAACCGAGGAGAGACTGCAATGATGGTGACCCCGTTGCAAAGCTGCTTGTGTGCTGAAGAGGCCCAGCACTAGCTTTCCCTGCTGGTCCTTCTGCCGTGTGAGCAGATGCCACTGTTCATTCTGTGCTGACTGTGTTGCTGCGCAGCAGAGAGCAGGCTCTGGACTGATTCCATTCAAATGCTTTTCCTGAATGAATGTGAGCAGTGAAAGCAACGATGGAGGCACCAATGTAAAGGTGATTGTGTGCTGAACAGGTCCAGCACCAGCTTTCAATCCTGGCTCTTCTGCTGTGGGAGCAGAGGCCAAACGTTCGTGCTGTACTCACTGTGCTGCTGGGCAGCTGAGAGACACCACCTGAGAATTTGGATTCAAATGGACTTTTAGGTATGAAACCGAGGAGAGACTGCAATGATGGTGACCCCGTTGCAAAGCTGCTTGTGTGCTGAAGAGGCCCAGCACTAGCTTTCCCTGCTGGTCCTTCTGCCGTGTGAGCAGATGCCACTGTTCATTCTGTGCTGTGTTGCTGCAGGCAGAGAGCAGGCTCTGGACTGATTCCATTCAAATGCTTTTCCTGTATGAATGTGAGCAGTGAAAGCAACGATGGAGGCACCAATGTAAAGGTGATTGTGTGCTGAACAGGTCCAGCACCAGCTTTCAATCCTGGCTCTTCTGCTGTGGGAGCAGAGGCCAAACGTTCGTGCTGTACTCACTGTGCTGCTGGGCAGCTGAGAGAGACCACCTGAGAATTTGGATTCAAATGGACTTTTAGGTATGAAACCGAGGAGAGACTGCAATGATGGTGACACCGTTGCAAAGCTGCTTGTGTGCTGAAGAGGCCCAGCACTAGCTTTCCCTGCTGGTCCTTCTGCCGTGTGAGCAGATGCCACTGTTCATTCTGTGCTGACTGTGTTGCTGCGCAGCAGAGAGCAGGCTCTGGACTGATTCCATTCAAATGCTTTTCCTGTATGAAAGTGAGCAGTGAAAGCAACGATGGAGGCACCAATGTAAAGGTGATTGTGTGCTGAACAGGTCCAGCACCAGCTTTCAATCCTGGCTCTTCTGCTGTGGGAGCAGAGGCCAAACGTTCGTGCTGTACTCACTGTGCTGCTGGGCAGCTGAGAGAGACCACCTGAGAATTTGGATTCAAATGGACTTTTAGGTATGAAACTGAGGAGAGACTGCAATGATGGTGACACCGTTGCAAAGCTGCTTGTGTGCTGAAGAGGCCCAGCACTAGCTTTCCCTGCTGGTCCTTCTGCTGTGGGAGCAGATGCCACTGTTCATTCTGTGCTGACTGTGTTGCTGCGCAGCAGAGAGCAGGCTCTGGACTGATTCCATTCAAATGCTTTTCCTGTATGAAAGTGAGCAGTGAAAGCAACGATGGAGGCACCAATGTAAAGGTGATTGTGTGCTGAACAGGTCCAGCACCAGCTTTCAATCCTGGCTCTTCTGCTGTGGGAGCAGAGGGCAAACGTTCGTGCTGTACTCACTGTGCTGCTGGGCAGCTGAGCGACACCACCTGAGAATTTGATTCAAATGGACTTTTAGGTATGAAGCCGAGGAGAGACTGCAATGATGGTGACCCTTTGCAAAGCTGACTGTTGTGTTGCTGGGCAGCAGAGAGCAAGCTCCGCAGATGTTGCATTCAAATGCACTCTTTGATGTGAATGTGAGCAGTAAGAGCAATGATGGAGGCACATTGCAAAGCTGACTGTGTGCTGAAGATCAGTCGCACCAGCTTTCCCCCCTGGCTCTTCAGCTTTGGAAGCAGCCGGCAAACGTTCGTGCTCTCCTCGCTGTGCTGCTGGGCCCCCTAGAGCAAGCCCGGGAGAGGCACAATACAGCTGGACTTTCACGTATGAAAGTGAGCAGTGCCAGGAATGATTGTGACACCATTGTAAAGCTGCCTGTGTGCTGAAGAATCCCAGGACCAGCTTTCCTTCCTGGCTCTTCGGCTGTGGGAGCAGAGGCCAAACGTTCGTGCTCTCCTCACTGTGCTGCTGGGCAGCTGAGAGCAACAACCTGAGAATTTGTATTCACATGGACTTTTAGATATGAAACCGAGGAGAGACTGCAATGATGGTGACACCATTGCAAAGCTGACTGTGTGCTGAAGAGGCCCAGCACCAGCTTTCCCTGCTGGTCCTTCTGCTTTGGGAGCAGATGCCACTGTTCATTCTGTGCTGCCTGTGTTGCTGCGCAGGTGACAGGAGGTTCTCTACTGAGTGTATTCAAATGCTTTTCATGTATGAAAGTGAGCAGTGAAAGCAATGATAGAGGCACCGATGTAAAGCTGAGTGTGTGCTGAAGAGGCCCAGCATCAGCTCTCTTTCCTGGCTCTTCTGCTGTGGGAGCAGAGGCCAAACGTTCGTGCTGTACTCACTGTGCTGCTGGGCAGCTGAGACCGCTTTAGAATTTGGATTCAAATAGACTTTTAGGTATGAAACCGAGGAGAGACTGCAATGATGGTGACACCGTTGCAAAGCTGACTGTGTGCGGAAGAGGCCCAGCACCAGATTTGCCTCCTGGCTCTTCTGCTGTGGGAGCAGAGGCCAAACATTCATTCTGTGCTGGCTGTGTTGCTGTGCCTCCCTCATTGATCTCACTGCTCACTTTCATATCTAAGAGTGCATTTGAATGCAACATCTGCGGAGCTTGCTCTCGCCTGTCCAGCAGCACAGAGAGTAGAGCATGAACGTTTGTTCTTCACTCCCACAGCAGAAGAGCCAGGAGGGAAAGCTGGTGCTGGTCCTCTTCAACACACAGTCAGCTTTGCAAAGGTGCCTCCATCATTGCTTTCACTGCTCACTGTCATACATGAAAAGCATTTGAATGCAATCAGTCCAGAACCTGCTCTCTGCTGCGCAGCAACACAGTCAGCACAGAATGAACGTTTGGCCTCTGCTCCCACATCAGAAGAGCCAGCAGGGAAAGCTCGTGCTTGGCCTCTTCAGCACACAGTCAGCTTTGCAACGCTGTCACCATCATTGCAGTCTCTCCTCGGTTTCATACCTAAAAGTCCATTTGAATACAAATTCTCGGGTGGTTGCCCTCAGCTGCCAGGCAGCACAGTGAGTAGAGCACGAACGTTTCGCCTCTGCTGCCACAGCAGAAGAGCCAGGAGGGAAAGCTGGTGCTGGACCTGTTCAGCTCACAATCACCTTTGCATCGGTGCCTCCATCATTTCTTTCACTGCTCACATTCAGACATGAAAAGCATTTGAATACAATCAGTCCAGAACCTGCTCTCTGCTGCGCAGCACCACAATCAGCACAGAATGAACAGGGGCATCTGCTCCCACAGCAGAAGGACCAGCAGGGAAAGCTAGTGCTGGGCCTCTTCAGCACACAAGCAGCTTTGCAACGGTGTCACCATCATTGCAGTCTCTCCTCGGTTTCATACCTAAAAGTCCATTTGAATCCAAATTCTCAGGTGGTGTCTCTCAGCTGCCCAGCAGCACAGTGAGTACAGCATGAACGTTTGGCCTCTGCTCCCACAGCAGAAGAGCCAGGATTGAAAGCTGGTGCTGGACCTGTTCAGCACACAATCACCTTTACATTGGTGCCTCCATCGTTGCTTTCACTGCTCACTTTCATACAGGAAAAGCATTTGAATGGAATCAGTCCAGAGCCTGCTCTCTGCTGCGCAGCAACACAGTCAGCACAGAATGAACAGTGGCATCTGCTCCCACAGCAGAAGAGCCAGCAGGGAAAGCTAGTGCTGGGGCTCTTCAGCACAATCTGCTTCGCACAGGTGTCACCATCATTGCAGTCTCTCCTCGGTTTCATACCTAAAAGTCCATTTGAATCCAAATTCTCAGGTGGTGTCTCTCAGCTGCCCAGCAGCACAGTGAGTACAGCACGAACGTTTGGCCTCTGCTCCCACAGCAGAAGAGCCAGGATTGAAAGCTGGTGCTGGACCTGTTCAGCACACAATCACCTTTACATTGGTGCCTCCATTGTTGCTTTCACTGCTCACTTTCATACAGGAAAAGCATTTGAATGGAATCAGTCCAGAGCCTGCTCTCTGCTGCGCAGCAACACAGTCAGCACAGAATGAACAGTGGCATCTGCTCACACGGCAGAAGGACCAGCAGGGAAAGCTAGTGCTGGGCTTCTTCAGCACACAAGCAGCTTTGCAACGGGGTCACCATCATTGCAGTCTCTCCTCGGTTTCATACCTAAAAGTCCATTTGAATCCAAATTCTCAGGTGGTGTCTCTCAGCTGCCCAGCAGCACAGTGAGGACAGCACGAACGTTTGGCCTCTGCTCCCACAGCAGAAGAGCCAGGATTGAAAGCTGGTGCTGGACCTGTTCAGCACACAATCCCCTTTACATTGGTGCCTCCATCGTTGCTTTCACTGCTCACTTTCATACAGGAAAAGCATTTGAATGGAATCAGTCCAGAGCCTGCTCTCTGCTGCGCAGCAACACAGTCAGCACAGAATGAACAGTGGCATCTGCTCACACGGCAGAAGGAGCAGCAGGGAAAGCTAGTGCTCTGCTTCTTCAGCACTCAAGCAGCTTTGCAAAGGTGTCACCATCATTCTCTCAGCTGCCCAGCAACACTGTCAGCCCAGAATGAACGTTTGGCCTCTGCTCCGACAGCAGAAGAGCCAGTATTCAAATCTGGCGCTGTGCCTCTTCAGCACACATGCAGCTTTGCAACGGTGTCACCATCATTGCAGTCTCTCCTGGTTTTCATACCTAAAAGTCCATTTGAATACAAATTTTCGGGTGGTCGCTCTCAGCTGCCCAGCAGCACTGTGAGTAGAGCACGAATGTTTGGCCTCTGATCCCACAGCAGAAGAGCCAGGATTGAAAGCTGGTGCTGGGACTGTTCATCACACAATCACCTTTGCATAGATGCCCACATCATTGCAGTCTCTGCTCGGTTATCATACACGAAAAGTCCATTTGAATGCAATCATTCTCAGGTGCCCTCTCTCAGCTCACCAGCAACACTGTCAGCACAGAATGAATGTTTGGCCTCTGCCGCCACAGCAGAAGAGCAAGGATTGAAAGCTGGTGCTGGGCCTGTTCAGCACACAATCACCTTTGCATCGGTGCCTCCATCATTGCTTTCACTGCTCACTTTCATCCAGGAAAAGCATTTGAATGGAATCAGTCCAGAGCCTGCTCTCTGCTGCGCAGCAACACAGTCAGCACAGAATGAACAGTGGCATCTGCTCCCACAGCAGAAGGACCAGCAGGGAAAGCTAGTGCTGGGGCTCTTCAGCACACAGTCAGCTTTGCAACGGTGTCACCATCATTGCAGTCTCTCCTCGGTTTCAAACCTAAAAGTCCATTTGAATCCAAATTCTCAGCTGGTCGTTCTAAGATGCCCAGCAGCACAGTGAGTACAGCACGAACGTTTGGCCTCTGCTCCCACAGCAGAAGAGCCAGGATTGAAAGCTGGTGCTGGGCCTGTTCAGCACACAATCACCTTTACATTGGTGCCTCCATCATTGCTTTCACTGCTCACTTTCATACAGTCAAAGCATTTGAATGGAATCCGTGAAGAGCCTGCTCTCAGCTGCGCAGCAACACAGTCAGCACAGAATGAACAGTGGCATCTGCTCCCACAGCAGAAGGACCAGCAGGGAAAGGGGGTGCTGGGCCTCTTCAACACACAGTCAGCTTTACAACGCTGTCACCATCTCATTGCAGTCTCTCCTCGCTTTCATACCTAAAAGTCCATTTGAATCCAAATTCTCAGGTGGTGTTTCTCAGCTGCCCAGCAGCACAGTGAGTACAGCACGAACGTTTGGCCTCTGCTCCCACAGCAGAAGAGCCAGGAGGGAAAGCTGGTGCTGGACCTGTTCAGCACACAATCACCTTTACATCGGTGCCTCCATCATTGCTTTCACTGCTCACTTTCATGCAGGAAAAGCATTTGAATGGAATCAGTCCAGAGCCTGCTCTCTGCTGGGAGCAACACAGTCAGCACAGAATGAACAGTGGCATCTGCTCCCACAGCAGAAGGGCCAGCAGGGAAAGCTAGTGCTGGGCCTCTTCAGCACACAAGCAGCTTTGCAACGGTGTCACCATCATTGCAGTCTCTCCTCGGTTTCATACATAAAAGTCCATTTGAATCCAAATTCTCAGGTGGTCTCTCTCAGCTGCCCAGCAACTCAGAGAGTACAGCACGAACGTTTGGCCTCTGCTCCCACAGCAGAAGAGCCAGGATTGAAAGCAGGTGCTGGACCTGTTCAGCACACAATCACCTTTACATCGGTGCCTCCATCGTTGCTTTCACTGCTCACTTTCATACAGGAAAAGCATTTGAATGGAATCAGTCCAGAGCCTGCTCTCTGCTGCGCAGCAACACAGTCAGCACAGAATGAACAGTGGCATCTGCTCCCACAGCAGAAGGACCAGCAGGGAAAGCTAGTGCTGGGCCTCTTCAGCACACAAGCAGCTTTGCAACGGTGTCACCATCATTGCAGTCTCTCCTCGCTTTCATACCTAAAAGTCCATTTGAATCCAAATTCTCAGGTGGTCTCTCTCAGCTGCCCAGCAACACAGTGAGTACAGCACGAACGTTTGGCCTCTGCTCCCACAGCAGAGGAGCCAGGATTGAAAGCTGGTGCTGGACCTGTTCAGCACACAATCCCCTTTACATTGGTGCCTCCATCGTTGCTTTCACTGCTCACTTTCATACAGGAAAAGCATTTGAATGGAATCAGTCCAGAGCCTGCTCTCTGCTGGCAGCAACACAGTCAGCACAGAATGAACAGTGGCATCTGCTCGCACAGCAGAAGGACCAGCAGGGAAAGCTAGTGCTGGGCCTCTTCAGCACACAAGCAGCTTTGCAACGGTGTCACCATCATTGCAGTCTCTCCTCAGTTTCATACCTAAAAGTCCATTTGAATCCAAATTCTCAGGTGGTCGTTCTCAGCTGCCCAGCAGCACAGTGAGTACAGCACGAACGTTTGGCCTCTGCTCCCACAACAGGAGAGCCAGGAGGGAAAGCTGGTGCTGGGCCTCTTCAGCACACAATCACCTTTACATCGGTGCCTCCATCGTTGCTTTCACTGCTCACTTTCATACAGGAAAAGCATTTGAATGGAATCAGTCCAGAGCCTGCTCTCTGCTGCGCAGCAACACAGTCAGCACAGAATGAACAGTGGCATCTGCTCCCACAGCAGAAGGGCCAGCAGGGAAAGCTGGTGCTGGGCCTCTTCAGCACACAGTCAGCTTTGCAACGCTGTCACCATCATTGCAGTCTCTCCTCGGTTTCATACCTAAAAGTCCATTTGAATCCAAATTCTCAGCTGGTCATTCTTAGCTGCCCAGCAGCACAGTGAGTACAGCACGAACGTTTGGCCTCTGCTCCCACAGCAGAAGAGCCAGGAGGGAAAGCTGGTCCTGGACCTGTTCAGCACACAATCACCTTTACATTGGTGCCTCCATCGTTGCTTTCACTGCTCACATTCATACAGGAAAAGCATTTGAATGGAATCAGTCCAGAGGCTGCTCTCTTCTGGCAGCGCAGCAACACAGTCAGCACAGAATGAACAGTAGCATCTGCTCCCAAAGCAGAAGGAACAGCAGGGAAAGCTAGTGCTGGGCCTCTTCAGCACACAGTCAGCTTTGCAACGGGGTCACCATCATTGCAGTCTCTCCTCGGTTTCATACCTAAAAGTCCATTTGAATACAAATTCTCAGGTGGTCACTCTCAGCTGCCCAGCAGCACAGAGAGTACAGCACGAACGTTTGGCCTCTGCTCCCACAGCAGAAGAGCCAGGAGGGAAAGCTGGTGCTGGACCTGTTCAGCACACAATCACCTTTGCATTGGTGCCTCCATCGTTGCTTTCACTGCTCACTTTCATACAGGAAAAGCATTTGAATGGAATCAGTCCAGAGCCTGCTCTCTGCTGGCAGCAACACAGTCAGCACAGAATGAACAGTGGCATCTGCTCCCACAGCAGAAGGACCAGCAGGGAAAGCTGGTGCTGGGCCTCTTCAACACACAGTCAGCTTTGCAACGCTGTCACCATCATTGTAGTCTATCCTCGGTTTCATACCTAAAAGTCCATTTGAATCGAAATTCTCAGGTGGTCTCTCTCAGCTGCCCAGCACCACAGTGACTACAGCACGAACGTTTGGCCTCTGCTCCCACAGCAGAAGAGCCAGGATTGAAAGCTGGTGCTGGACCTGTTCAGCACACAATCACCTTTCCATCGGTGCCTCCATCATTGATTTCACTGCTCACTTTCATGCAGGAAAAGCATTTGAATGGAATCAGTCCAGAACCTGCTCTCTGCTGCGCAGCAACACAGTCAGCACAGAATGAACAGTGGCATCTGCTCATAGAGCAGAAGGACCAGCAGGGAAAGCTGGTGCTGGGCCTCTTCAACACACAGTCAGCTTTGCAATGCTGTCACCATCACTTCAGTATCTCCTCGGTTTCATACCTAAAAGTCCATTTGAATTCAAATTCTCAGGTGGTCTCTCTCAGCTGCCCAGCAGCACAGTGAGTACAGCACGAACGTTTGGCCTCTGCTCAAACAGCAGAAGAGCCAGGATTGAAAGCTGGTGGGCCTGTTCAGCACGGAATCAGTCCAGAACCTGCTCTCTGCTGCGCAGCAACACAGTCCGCACAGAATGAACAGTGGCATCTGCTCCCACAGCAGAAGGGCCAGCAGGGAAAGCTTGTGCTGGGCCTCTTCAGCACAAAGTCAGCTTTGAAACGGTGTCACCATCATTGCAGTCTCTCCTCGGTTTCATACCTAAAAGTCCATTTGAATCCAAATTCTCAGGTGGTGTCTCTCAGCTGCCCAGCAGCACAGTGAGTACAGCACGAACGTTTGGCCTCTGCTCCCACAGCAGAAGAGCCAGCAGGGAAAGCTGGTGCTGGGCCTGTTCAGCACACAATCACCTTTGCATCGGTGCCTCCATCATTGCTTTCACTGCTCACTTTCATACAGGAAAAGCATTTGAATGGAATCATCCCAGAGCCTGCTCTCTGCTGCGCAGCAACACAGTCAGCACAGAATGAACAGTGGCATCTGCTCCCACAGCAGAAGGACCAGCAGGGAAAGCTTGTGCTGGGCCTCTTCAACACACAGTCAGCCTTGCAACGCTGTCACCATCATTGCAGTCTCTCCTCGGTTTCATACCTAAAATTCCATTTGAATCCAAATTCTCAGGTGGTCTCTCTCAGCTGCCCAGCAGCACAGTGAGTACAGCACGAACGTTTGGCCTCTGCTCCCACAGCAGAAGAGCCAGGAGGGAAAGCTGGTGCTGGGCCTGTTCAGCACACAATCACCTTTGCATCGGTGCCTCCATCATTGCTTTCACTGCTCACTTTCATACAGGAAAAGCATTTGAATGGAATCAGTGCAGAGGCTGCTCTCTGCTGCGCAGCAACACAGTCAGCACAGAATGAACAGTGGCATCTGCTCCCAGAGCAGAAGAGCCAGGAGGCAAATCGGGTGCTGGGCCTCTTCAGCACACAGTCAGCTTTGCATCGGTGTCACCATTATTGCAGTCTCTCCTCGGTTTCATACCTAAACGTCCCTTTGAATACAAATTCTCAGGTGGTCGCCCACAGCCTCCAGGCAGCACAGTGAGTAGAGCACGAACGTTTGGCCTCTGCTCCCACAGCAGAAGAGCCAGGAGGGAAAGCTGGTGCAGGGCCTGTTCAGCACACAATCACCTTTGCCTCTGTGCCTGCATCGTTCCTTTCACTGCTCACTTTCATACATGAAAAGCATTTGAATGCAATCAGTAAAGAACCTGCTCTCTGCTGTGCAGCAACACAGTCAGCACAGAATGAGCGTTTGGCTTCTGCTCCCACTGAAGAAGGTCCAGCAGGGAAAGCTGGTGCTGGGCCTCTTCAGCGCACTGTCACCTTTGCAACCGTGTCACCATCATTGCAGTCTCTCCTCGGTTTCATACCTAAAAGTCCATTTGAATATAAATTCTCAGGTGGTCGCTCTCAGCTGCCCAGCAGCACAGTGAGTACAGCACGAACGTTTGGCCTCTGCTCCCACAGCAGAAGAGCCAGGAAGGAAAGCTGATGCTGGGCCTCTTCAGCACACACTCACCTTTGCATCGATGCCCCCATCATAGCTTTCACGGCTCACTTATATACACGAAAAGCAGTTGAATGCAATCCGTCCAGATCCTGCTCTCTGCTTCCCAGCAACACAGTCAGCACAGAATGAATGTTTGGCCTCTGCTCCCACAGCAGAAGAGCCACTAGGGAAAGCTGGTCCTGGTCCTCTTCAGCACACAATCACCTTTGCATCGGTGCCTCCATCATTGCTTTCACTGCTCACTGTCATACATGAAAAGCATTTGAATGCAATCAGTCCAGAGCCTGCTCTCTGCATTGCATCAACACAGTCAGCACAGTATGAAAGTTTGGCCCCTGGTCAGGCAGCAGAAGAGTCAGGAGGCATATCTGGTGCTGGGCCTCTTCAGCACACAGTCAGCTTTGCAACGGTGTCACCATCATTGCAGTCGCTCCTCGGTTTCATACCTAAATGTCCATTTGAATACAAATTCTCGGGTGGTCGCCTTCAGGGGCCAGGCAGCACAGATAGTAGAGCACGAACGTTTGGCCTCTGTTCCCACAGCAGAAGAGCCAGGAGGGAAAGATAGTGCTGGGCCTCTTCAGCACACAGGCAGCTTTGCAACGGTGCCTCCATCATTGCTTTCACTGCTGACTGTCATACATGAAAGTGCATTTGAATGCAACCTCTCCGGAGCCTGCACTCTGCTGTGCAGCAACACACTGAGGAGAGCATGAATGTTTGGCCTCTGCTCCTTGTTTTTTGCTCTGAGCAAAATAAAGCATGTTCAAGAGCATTCTAATGACCCACAGAGGCTCTCAACCCTAACCCGAACCGTAACCCTAACCTTAACCCATTTCTCCCCTGTAACTGTAACAAAGTGAGTGTAATATTATATATAGAGATCTATAGGAAAATACAGTAAACGTAACAAAGTGAGCAAAATAAAGCATGTTCAAGAGCGTTCTAATGACCCACAGAGGTTCTCAAGCCTAACCCTAACCCTAACCCTAACCCATTTCTCCCCTGTAACTGCAACAAAATGAGTGCAATACTATATATATAGATATATAGGAAAACACAGTAAACATAACAAAGTGAGCAAAATAAAGCACGTTCAAGAGCATTCTAATGACCCACATAAGTTCTCAACCCTAAACCTAACCCTAAGCCATTTCTCCCCTGTAACTGTAACAAAGTGAGTGTAATACTATATATAGAGATATATAGGAAAACACAGTAAACGTAACAAAGTGAGCAAAATAAAGCATGTTCAAGAGCATTCTAATGACGCACAGAGGTTCTCAACCCTAACCCTAACCCTAACCCTAACCCGTTTCTCCCCTGTAACCATAACAAAGTAAGTGTTATAATATATATATAGGTATATAGGAAAACACAGTAAACGTAACAAAGTGAGCAAAATAAAGCATGTTCAAGAGCATTCTAATGACCCACAGAGGTTCTCAACCCTAACCCTAACCCTAACCCTAACCCTAACCCTAACCCTATATAGGAAAACACAGTAAACGTAACAAAGTGAGCAAAATAAAGCATGTTCAAGAGCATTCTAATGACCCACAGAGGTTCTCAACCCTAACCCTAACCCTAATCCTAACCCTAACCCATTTCTTCCCTGTAACTGTAACAGTGAGTGTAATACTATATATAGAGATATATAGGAAAACACAGTAAACGTAACAAAGTGAGCAAAATAAAGCATGTTCAAGAGCATTCTAATGACCCATAGAGGTTCTCAATCCTAACCCTAACCGCAACCCTAACCCATTTCTCCCATGTAACTGTAACAAAGTGAGTGTAATACTATATGTATAGATATATAGGAAAACACAGTAAACGTAACAAAGTGAGCAAAATAAAGCATGTTCAAGAGCATTCTAATGACCCACAGAGGTTCTCAACCCTAACCCTAACCCTAACCCATTTCTCCCCTGTAACCGTAACAAAGTGAGTGTAATACTATAAACAGAAATATACAGGAAAACACAGTAAACGTAACAAAGTGAGCAAAATTAAGCATTTTCAAGAGCATTCTAATGACCCACAGAGATTCTCAACCCTAACCCTAACCCATTTCTCCCCTGTAACTGTAACAAAGTGAGTGTAATACTATATATAGAGATATATAGGAAAACACAGTAAACGTAACAAAGTGAGCAAAATAAAGCATGTTCAAGAGCATTCTAACGGCCCACAGACATTCTCAACCCTAACCCTAACCCTAAATTTAATCCTAAACCATTTCTCCCCTGTAACTGTAACAAAGTGAGTGTAATACTATATAAATTGATATATAGGAAAACACAGTAAACGTAACAAAGTGAGCAAAATCAAGCATGTTCAAGAGCATTCTAATGACCCACAGAGGTTCTCAACCCTAACCCTAACCCTAACCCTAACCCTAACCCTAACCCTAACCCTAACCCTAACCCTAACCCTAACCCTAACCCTAAACCTAACCCGTCAGGCTGACCGTAACACTTAACACTAACCTTCACTCCTAAACCTAACGCTAACCCTAACAGTTCACCCTAACCCTAACACTTAACCCTAACGATAACCCTAACGCTAATCTTAACTCCTACCCCTAAGCCGTCACCCGAACCATAACACTTAACCCTACCCTAACTCCTAAACCTAACCCGTCACCCTAACCCTAACACTTAACCCTAACGATAACTCCTAATCCTAACTCTAACGCTAACCCTAACATCTCACCCTAACCCTAACACTTAACCCTAACCATAACCCTAACGCTAATCTTAAATCCTACCCCTAAGCCGTCACCCGAACCATAACACTTAACCCTACCCTAACTCCTGACCTTAACCCTAACACATCACCCTATCCCTAACACTTAACCCTAACCATAACCCTATGCCTAATCCTAACTCCTAACCCTAACCCGTAACCCTAACCCTAACACTTAACCCTAACACTAACTCCTAACCCTAACACTAACTCCTAACCCTAACACTAAAACTTACCCAACCCCCTAACCCTAACTTTAAACCCTAACCCTAACCCACTAACCCTAACCGTTAACTGTAACCCTAAACCCTAACGCATAAACCTAACATTAGCTCTAACCCTAACCCTAAACCTAACCCAAACCCTAATATTATCCCGGACCCTAACCCTTACCACTAACCCTAATTTCCTCAACCTAACTGTAAACCCTAACCCTAAACGTAACACTTAACATCACCCATGACCCTAACACAGAATACACGTGGGCCTTAAGTTAAAACATAACACTATCCCATCCTAAAACAAATATGAACCCTAAATCTAACCATAACCCATAACCTTAAACCTTACCTAACTCCTAACGTAACCGCTAACTCTAATGGCTGCCACCTTAACCCTAAACCGTGACCCTAACACTAGCCATAACCCCTAACCCTAATGTGTGCAACGTAACTGTAACGCTTAACCCCAACCACACCCTATTCATAAGAGTAACACATAGTAACCCTAACCCTTACTCTAACCCCTAAAACTAACCCATCATAAACCTAACACTTACCCTAAACCTAAACATAATCCATAACGTTAACCCTTACCCTAACTCTCAACCCTAACCCTTAACTCCAATGGCTGAAACCTTAACCCTAATCCCTGACTCCAACACTATCCATAAGCCATCCTAACCATACACTTAAACCAAACCCCTAATACTTACCCTAACACCTAACCCTAAACCTAAGCCTAACACATCCTAAACCTTACCCTACCACTAACTCTTACTCTAAACCCTAACCCTTAACTCTAACCCTAAATCCATCCTAACCCATAACAATAACCTCTACTCCCATAGGCAAAGAACCTGGCTAGAAAGCTAGTACTGGGAATGTTACCCACACAGTGAGCTTTGCTACGGTGCTACCCACATTGGTGTCGCTCCTCACTTTCCCACCTAAAAGTCCATTTGAATCCAACCTGTTTGGTGGTAAGTCTTGGCTGTCCAGCAACAGAGTGAGCAGAGCACTAATGTTTTGCCTCTCAGAGCGTAAACTAGACTAATCTAATCTAACCCAACAAAGACTCGGCTGGGCTAGGCTAACCCAGGCTAGGCTAGAATAGACTAACCTAATCTAACCCAGGCAGAACTAGGCTAGGCTAACCTAATCTAACCCAGTCTAGGCTAATCCAGACTAGGCTAGG
>NW_026635580.1:0-1823 GCF_028554395.1 Pezoporus wallicus
AGTGATAACACCAGTGATACCAGTGACACACCAGTGAGACACCAGTGATACCAGTGAGACACGAGTGAATCCACTGAGAAACCAGTGAGACACCAGTGAGACCAGTGAGACACCAGTGACACCAGCGAGACCAGTAAGACACCAGTGAGACACCAGTGGTACACCAATGATAACAGTGACACACCAGTGATACAGCAGTGATACCAGTGAGACACCACTGAGACAAGAGTGAGACACCAGTGACAACAGTGAGACATCAGTGGTACACCAGTGATACCAGTGACACACCAGTGATATCAGTGAGACACCAGTGAGACACCAGTGAAACCAGTGAGACACCAGGGAGACACCAATGACACACCAGAGATATCAGTGGCATACCAGTGATACCCCAGTGATACCAGTGAGACACCACTGATACCAGTGATAAACCAGTGATACACCAGTGATACACCAGTGATACCCCAATGATACACCAGTGATACCAGTGAGACACCAGTGACACCAGTGATAACACCTGTGATACACCAGTGAGACACCAGTGAGACACCAGTGACACCAGTGATAACACCAGTGACACAATTGAGACACCAGTGATACCAGTGAGACACCAGTGATACCAGTGATACACCAGTGACACCAGTGAGACACCAGTGAGACACCAGTGATACACCAGTGACACACCAGTGAGACAGCAGTGATACACCAGTGATACCAGTGAGACACCACTGATACCCCAGTGATACCAGCAATAGGGCAGTGTTACACCAGTGACACCAGTGACACACCAGTGATACCCCAGTGATACCAGTGAGACACCAGTGATACCAGTGATACACCATTGAGACACCAGTGATACCAGTGATACACCAGTGATACTAGTGAGACACCATTGACACACCAGTGATACCAGTGAGACACCAGTGATACACCAGTGATACCAGTGAGACACCATTGAGACACCAGTGATACCAGTGAGACACTAGTGATACACCAGTGATACCAGTGATACCAGTGAGACACCATGGAGTCACCAGTGATACCAGTGATACACCAGTGACACACCAGTGATAGCAGTGAGACACCAGTCATACCAGTGATACACCAGTGATAACACCAGTCATACCAGTGATACACCAGTGAGACACCACTGACACCAGTGATAACACCAGTGTTACCAGAGAGACACCAGTGATACATGTGAGACACCAGTGACAGAAGTGAGACACCAGTGAGACACCAGTGATAGCAGTGAGACACCAGTGACACCAGTGATACCAGTGAGACACCAGTGACACCAGTGAGACACCAGTGACACACCAGTGATAACTCAGTGATACACCAGTGACACCAGTGAGACACCAGTGACACCGGTGATAACACCAGTGATACCAGTGATACACCAGTGAGACACCAGTGATACCAGTTAGACACCAGTGACATCAGAGACACACCAGTGTTACACCAGTGATACACCAGTGGTACACCAGTGAGACACCAGAGACACCAGTGCTAACACCAGTGATGCCAGTGATACACCAGTGAGACACCAGTGAGACACCAGTGAGACCACTGAGACACCAGAGACTCCAGTGAGACACCAGTGAGACATCAATGAGACACCAGTGAGACAGCAGTGATACACATATGACAGCCGTGAGACACCAGTGAGACACCAGTGATACCAGTGAGACACCAGTGACACCAGTGATACACCAGTGAGACACCAGTGATACACCAGTGACACACCAGTGGTACACCAGTGAGACAGCAGAGACACCAGTGCTAACACCAGTGATGCCAGTGATACACCAGTGATACAC
>NW_026635581.1:0-1838 GCF_028554395.1 Pezoporus wallicus
GTATTCTGCTCCATCGCAATGCTTGGTATTTCTGTGCTAGAAAAGCTTTGTCTCTTGGATCCAAATGTGAGTAGGTTAAGATGAAGTGAGTCTGATGCCCGCTCTTGCTTCCTCCTCACAGTAATTGGAGGCTCAGAGATACTTTTTCTCTATTACCTTCTGACAGTTAGCTTTCTGGTAATGATTAGTGGGGATGGGGAGGAGTGGAAATGGATAGAGTAAAACGATGTCTGGAAGTTCTGAATTAAGGCTCTATGAAAAATTACATTAAGCTCCAAATATACAGTGCTGAGACCATCCTGAAACAGTTTATGTTGCTGTGTCCTAGCATTTTCCCACATGTTTGCTGGTGGCATGTGGGAACGATGGCATTTTCATGAAGGAATAAGGTTATGGAGAAGCTTGCAAGATGAAGTTAGTAGTATCCTTTAGAATACTACTGCTTCTTTTTTTCTCCTTTCCCTCATTATTTTGCCTGTGGTTTTGATATGTAGAACATATGGGTCAAGTTTTGTACCTGTGCAAACCTAATCACCAAGGCCCTGAACTGCTTATACTATGATATTTAATTTGTGATCCGGGTCTGGAGAAGTTTGTAGGGCCAGGTATAATAGCTGTGGATCTGCAGGATCTCACAGTAGAGAAATTTGCTTTGTTGAAACCATGCAATGCGTAGGGAATTCTGCTGAGTATGGTCACTTTTGCTGAAGAGCTGTTATGCTTGGGTTGTGCTTTGTAATATTTAAAAAAGAGATTCAGTCTTCTGTATCAGTATAAAGATCAGGTTTGTGCTTAGATGTGACATGTAGTGAGCAGTCTGCCAAGATGAGCCTGGTGTAGTTAGATTATATCTCTATTTTATGGATTAGTTATGATGAAGATGTGCATAGATGGAAGGGAAAATTTCAGTTGCTCTGTGGGTGATGATACAGTGGCACCGCTACAGTGGCTGCCTACCTTGTCTGGAATTGCCTTTCCAAGCTTTCAACTGTTTGCTTGTTTTATAAACTTTAAATGTGAAGATTTTTGTAATTATATCATGGGTTTCTAAAGGATAAAATAGTGTTTTCTTACAGACTTCCCTGTAATATACTTCTCATTTAACTCCAGAATAGCTCAGGGTTGGTTGGTTGGTTGATTTGGTTTTTTTTTTTGCCTGGGGATTTCCTTAATTGAAAAGAAAAATATCTAAAGCTATTAACATTTTTCAGATGCAGGATTCTGACATAGGTTTAATGTATGTATGTATGCCCAAGACAACATTTCCTATCAAAAGATCTGTGTTTTCTTTCTTCTTGGTTCCCAGGACAGGCATTTATATCGCACCATGTCCCGTTTTCCTATGTCAGTATTACCCATTACTATTTAGGCTTCATAGGTTTATAAACTCTGTAACCCTGTTGGGTCATATGTAGCTGCAGAAAGCTTTTAAAAATTGAATTAGTTAACAAAATTCCATTTTCCCTATGTAAGGAAGGGAAAAAGAAGAACAAATTTTCTCAAAATTCAGATCTATCAATCTATACAAATTCCATAAGGTAGGTTATAATACATATGGAATTTAAGCCAAGCCCTTTTGGAATTGTCAATAAATAGGAAAATATTCAAGAACGGAGATCACATAACTTCTTCTGGAGCCCCTCTTTCTTAACTGCTTTGTTATTTGTCTTCAGTTTTCTAGAAATCTCCTAATAGATAAAATATAAAATGATCTGGTTTAATTTTAGTTCTATTCAGGGAAAGAAACCAAAATCTCAGAACCAAGAATAAAGGCAAATGGGAGCTTAACTTCCAGCCCTTAAGGGTTGAAATCACCTTGAAATACAGCCAGGTTTAAA
>NW_026635582.1:0-1858 GCF_028554395.1 Pezoporus wallicus
AACGGTGTCGCCATCATTGCAGTCTCTCCTCGGTTTCATACCTAAAAAGTCGATTTGAATCCAAATTCTCAGGTGGTGTCTGTCAGCTGCCCATCAGCACAGTGAATAGAGCACGAACGTTTGGCCTCTGCTCCCACAGCAGAAGAGCCAGCATTGAAAGCTGGTGCTGGACCTGTTCAGCACACAATCACCTTTACATTGGTGCCTCCATCGTTGCTTTCACTGCTCACTTTCATACAGGAAAACCATTTGAATGGAATCAGTCCAGAGCCTGCTCTCTGCTGCGCAGCAACACAGTCAGCACAGAATGAACAGAGGCATCTGCTCGCACGGCAGAAGGACCAGCAGGGAAAGCTAGTGCTGGGCCTCTTCAGCACACAAGCAGCTTTGCAACGGTGTCACCATCATTGCAGTCTCTCCTCGGTTTCATACCTAAAAGTCCATTTGAATCCAAATTCTCAGGTAGTCTCTCTCAGCTGCCCAGCAGCACAGTGAGTACAGCACGAACGTTTGGCATCTGCTACCACAGCAGAAGAGCCAGGATTGAAAGCTGGGGCTGGACCTGTTCAGCACACAATCACCTTTACATTGGTGCCTCCATCGTTGCTTTCACTCCTAACATTCATACAGGAAAAGCATTTGAATGGAATCAGTCCAGAGGCTGCTCTCTGCTGCGCAGCAACACAGTCAGCACAGAATGAACAGTGGCATCTGCTCCCACGGCAGAAGGACCAGCAGGGAAAGCTAGTGCTGGGCCTCTTCAGCACACAAGCAGCTTTGCAACGGTGTCACCATCATTGCAGTCTCTCCTTGGTTTCATACCTAAAAGTCCATTTGAATCCAAATTCTCAGGTGGTGTCTCTCAGCTGCCCAGCAGCACTGTGAGTACAGCACGAACGTTTGCCATTTGCTACCCCTGGAAAAGAGCCAGGATTGAAAGCTGGTGCTGGACCTGTTCAGCACACAATCACCTTTACATTGGTGCCTCCATCGTTGCTTTCACTGCTCACTTTCATACAGGAAAAGCATTTGAATGGAATCAGTCCAGAGCCTGCTCTCTGCTGGCAGCAACACAGTCAGCACAGAATGAACAGTGGCATCTGCTCCCACGGCAGAAGGACCAGCAGGGAAAGCTAGTGCTGGGCCTCTTCAGCACACAGTCAGCTTTGCAACGGGGTCACCATCATTGCAGTCTCTCCTCGGTTTCATACCTAAAAGTCCATTTGAATCCGAATTCTCAAGTGGTGTCGTTCAGCTGTCCAGCAGCACAGTGAGTACAGCACGAACGTTTGGCCTCTGCTCCCACAGCAGAAGAGCCAGGATTGAAAGCTGGTGCTGGACCTGTTCAGCACACAATCACCTTTACATTGGTGCCTCCATCGTTGCTTTCACTGCTCACTTTCATACAGGAAAAGCATTTGAATGGAATCAGTCCAGAGCCTGCTCTCTGCTGGCAGCAACACAGTCAGCACAGAATGAACAGTGGCATCTGCTCACACGGCAGAAGGACCAGCAGGGAAAGCTAGTGCTGGGCCTCTTCAGAACACAAGCAGCTTTGCAACGGTGTCACCATCATTGCAGTCTCTCCTCGGTTTCATACCTAAACGTCCATTTGAATCCAAATTCTCAGGTGGTCTCTCTCAGCTGCCCAGCAGCACAGTGAGTACAGCACGAACGTTTGGCCTCTGCTCCCACAGCAGAAGAGCCAGGATTGAAAGCTGGTGCTGGACCTGTTCAGCACACAATCACCTTTACATTGGTGGCTCCATCGTTGCTTTCACTGCTCACATTCATACAGGAAAAGCATTTGAATGGAATCAGTCCAGAGGCTGCTCTCTGTTGGCAGGAACACAGCACA
>NW_026635583.1:0-1843 GCF_028554395.1 Pezoporus wallicus
CAGTTTACCTATTTCTAACACGCATCCCTTTTTGCTTTCATTTTAAGACAAGGGAAGACCCACGCATATAGTTCCTCCCTTGCAAATACTCCTATACGTGTGCTCCTGGCTGGTGGCACTTCTTCCTTCTCTTTCTGCTTTACCCTAGGCACTGTCATCATACTTGGTGTCCTTGCTGATACTTCTTTGACCCCTTTTGAGTTGACTCAACTCACTAACCTAACAATAAGAAACACTTCATTTACTTTTTGAATTGATTCAGTGTGCAACAGTATGAATCCCATAACTCTGTGAGGGAAAGGGGGAGTAGAGGAGAAGTTGGGAGAGGAAATGGAACTGTCCTTTTTTTGGTGGTCAGACCATCATTACCACCCACCAAAGGTGCAATTTGATGTTACACCTAACCAACTGTGCATGCAAGCCACTACTGAAGCAAACAGTCCTGAATTCATGATCTGATGCAAAGTGAATTCTTTTTTTGGTGAATTGTCCCAAATAACTGTATTGTTAAATACAGTTCAGGGGAAGCTGCAGGAATGTCTGCATGGAAGTGGCTGGGAAGAACAGAACTGCTGGTTTTTGTGTCAATCTCCATTTAGCTCATGCTACCAGGATGTGAAACCATCCTCTTTGCATGCTTTCAGAGGGGGTGAAAACAAAACTCAGCTTGTCAAAAGAAATTTAGTTGTAAGTTGGGTGAACACACTGATCTGACTTAGCAACTGCAGAACAGCGGAGCGAATGAGAAGATGCAATGAGGGACAGGAGATGGGGCAAATCTCTCTTGATAGCAGTGTGCTCATAGCTTGGCTGATGCTGAACATGGAGCTCCCAAGATAGGGATTCCAAGTGATAGAAGAAATTTTCAGCTTTTTGTAGTAAACAGCTCGCCAAAATGATCCAACTTAAAAAAAAGATACAACCAAATTTAAATATTTATCTTTTACTTTCTGAAGCTGGGTGTTTTCACTGGTCTCACAAGCAGGTGAAATTGTGGGAGAATGGGAGAATGAGTAGTTATACCAATAAGTGAATAATTGACTAGGAAATTGGGAAATTGGGAATCTACTCAACTGGCTTTATTGTCAGGAAAGTTAAAATGTGAAACTGTGCCTTGGATTTTCTACAGTAGCATGTAATCAAGAAGAATAAGGAGGTACCTCAGCATCTCTCTCTTCTTCACACTATTATGGTGCTATAACTCCCATTTCCTGGTAGTGTGGGATAGAAAGGGTGGTACAATACCAAAACCGTGTAATGTGGTACGGTAGGAAGCAGGGCACTTCTTACATGTGGTTTTGGAGGTGCTAAATATATGTTTAATTATGTAGGTTAATTTTCTGCAAACTTAAAACTGTTATGGCCTGAAATTTACTTAAAATTCCTGTTTCTCAGATAGCATAAGGCTACCTCTGTGTGCTGTTTTGAATTTGTTCCTGTCTTCATCTGCATTGTTTTTCAGCAGTTTTTTACTAAAAAACGAAAAAAGGTGTAATGGTTTGCTCCTTTTTGAATAATAATAATTTGTTGATAATTAATTAAAGAGGCTGTGTGATGACTTTACCCTTATGATTATGCAGACCTAGCTACTGGTGCCAGAATAGTGATTAACAGCACCATAAACTGACTCTTGAGGGTCCAGTCACAGAATCTATCACACACTGCTTTGCAACTTTAGCAGGTAAGCAGCAAACAACTGTTCCTTATATGTATAGATCTGTGAATATTGTGTAATTTGGAAATAATAACACAGTGACCAGATATTTTTACTGTATAAAGAGTTGAGATAAAAATATAAAAGTAAAAACAAAACCAGAGAGCATTGTGAAAGGTCAAACTAAAT
>NW_026635584.1:0-1854 GCF_028554395.1 Pezoporus wallicus
CGGCAGCCGAAGCGGCTCAGGAGAGCGGCCCCGGGGACCAAGCGGCGGCGAGAGCGGGGCCGGAGGCCGCCAGGGGACGGCTGCCGGTGGAGGAGGCCGGGGCGGTCGAGGAGCAGAAGGAGGCGGCTGCTGAGCAGACGGAGAAGGCGGAGGAGGAGCCGAGCCCCGCGACGGCCGAGAGCATTCCCCGGAAGCCGCCTGCCGAGCCCCAGGAGGATGCAGGAGACCACGCAGCACTTCCCAGCAAGGCAGAGGAGGAAGAGCTGGACTCAGGAAAAGAGAAGCCGGTGGTGGGAGAGCCGGCAAGCACAGCAGCTACACCAGCCCCAGTGACAAGCACAGCAGCATCGTTTGAGAGTTCTGGAGGTTTTGAATGGCCTTTGGGTATCCTTGGGACCTGCCTGCTGATTGTGATGGGGATCAGCATGTTGGCACACACACAGACTGTGTTTTACCCACAACCATTTTGTCTGATCTCAAAAGTTAAGCAGAGTCAGGTTTGGGTCTTGTCTGGGGTTAGACAACAATATAGGGGGACCAAGAGATTTTCCCCAAGGCTGGACAGTCATGAGTGGCAGGGTGTGTGGGACAGTATGGGCAAGTATCTAGTCCACTGGGCCCCTCCAGTGCTTTGGAAGCGTCGGAGATGGAAGGCAGCTGTATGGAGTCCCCAGCAACAAGCTGCAGAAACTGCTAAAGGGGACAGTGAATTATTTTAAGCCTGGTGGGCCCATGGCACTTCAGGCCATCAGAGCAGAGACGCAACACAGAGATGGACTCATGATCGAGGGGTGGACTTAGCAATGGACACTATTGCCCAGGTTATTCACGAGTGTGAACACTGCACACAGTCTCTCCTGCTCTGGAAGACTGTTACAAGAGATGGAGCCTGACATGGACCAGATGGACTCAGCAGCTTTATAGGGACTGGTCCATGCACTAAGATAAGAGTGCCCTGAGATAAGAGTGATGGTATATTGAAAATGTGGGATCTGAGCATGACGTGAATGGTATGGAATAAGGGGTGGATAATGTCCTGGGTTCAGCAGTAGCAGTCATGTTTCTCCTTTGTGTTAACTGGTGCAGTGCTGTGTTTTGACTTCTGGTTTTGAGAACAGCGTTGGTGAAGCCGATGTTTTCGGTTGTTGCTAAGTGATGTTTACCCTGACCAAGGACTTTGTGAGGCTCATGCTCTGCCAGGGAGGAGGGGAAGCCAGGAGGAAGCAGAGACAGGACACCTGACCCAAGCTGACCAAAGAGGTATTCCATACCACAGCACGTCATGCCCAGGATGTAACTGGGAGCTAGCCGGAAGGGCTGGGGAGACTGCAGGGTAGGAGGAGGTATCGGTCAGAGCTTGGTCGGGCTTGGGGGGCGAGTTATCGGTCGGCTGGTGCTGAGGTGTTGTATTCTGTTCCCTTGTTATTTCCTTTATCATTATTATCACTGGTGGTAGCAGTAGTGATCTGTGTTATACCTTAGTTACTAAACTGTTCTTATCTCAACCCGTGGGAGTTGCATTCTTTTCGATTCTCCTCTCCGTCCCTCCAGGGGAGAGCAGGGGAGGGCAAGACTAACCCATTTTTGTCCTTTTCTAAGTCGTTTGAATGCTTGCTTTATTTAACTTTTCTAACCCATTTTCTCAATTTCTATCTTTTTTAAGCGGTTTTTTTCCTTTTCTAACCCATTTTTCTCAATTTCTAACCCTTTTAAAGCCATTCATTCCTTTTCTAAGCCGTTTTTCTCAAATTCCAACCCTTTGTAATGCTTTTTTTTCTTTTGTGACCCTTTTTTGTCAATTTCTAACAATTTTTTAGAAGTTTTTTACTTTTCTAACCCCTTTTAGCCCATCTC
>NW_026635585.1:0-1844 GCF_028554395.1 Pezoporus wallicus
GTTCTATGTAGTTATAAAGGGGTTCTATGAGGTAATAATGGGGCTCTACGCGGCAATACTGGGGCTCTATGAGGCAATAATGAGGCTCTATGTCGCAACAATGGGGCTCTATGAGGCATTAATGCAGCTCTATGAGGCAATAAAGGGTCTCTATGAGGTTATAATGGGGCTCTATGAGGCAATAATGGGGCTCTATGCCGCAACAATGGGGCTCTATGAGTCAATAATGCGGCTCTATGAGGATATAATGAGGTCTTTGAGGCTATAATGGGCCTCGATGGGGTTATAATGGGGCTCTGTTAGGCTATAATAGGGTTGACGAGGCAATAATGGGGCTCTATGACACAATAATCGGGCTCTATGAGGCAATAATGGGGTTCTATGTCATTATAAATGCGCTCTATGAGGTTATAATGGGGCTCTATGAGGCAATAATGGGGCTCTATGAGGCAATAATGGGGCTCTATGCCGCAACAATGGGGCTCTATGAGGCAATAATGCGGCTCTATGAGGATATAATGAGGTCTTTGAGGCTATAATGGGCCTCGATGGGGTTATAATGGGGCTCTGTTAGGCTATAATAGGGTTTATGAGGCAATAATGGGGCTCTATGGCGCAATAATCGGGCTGTATGAGGCAATAATGGGCTCTATGGGGAAATAATTTGGCTCTATAAGGTTATAATGGGGCTCTATATAGCAACAATGGGACTCTATGAGGCTATACTGGGCTCTATGAGGCTATTCTGGAGATCTATGGAGCAATAATGGGACTCTTATGAGTAAATAATGGGGCTCTATGAGGCAATAATGGGGCTCTGATGCAATAATGAGGCTCTATATGGTTATAATACGCCTCTATGATGCAATAATGGGGCTCTATGAGGCTATAATGCAGCTCTATGAGGCTATAAGGATGTTTTTGAGGCAATAATGGGGCTCTATGAGGCTATAATGGGGATCTATGTGGTTATAATGGGGCTCTGTTAGGCTATAATAGGGTTTATGAGGCAATAATCGGGCTCTATGACGCAATAATGGGGCTCTATGAGGCAGTAATAGGCTCTATGTGGTTATAAAGGGTCTCTATGATGCAATAATGTGGCTCTATGAGCCAATAATGGGGCTCTAAAACGCAATACTGGGGCTCTACGAGGTAATAATGGGGCTCTATGATGCAATAATGGGGCTCTATGTTGCAATAATGGGGCTCTATGAAGCAATAATGCGGCTCCGTGAGGCTATAATGGGGTCTATGAGGCACTAATGGAGCTCTATGTCGCAATAATGGAGCTCTATGAGGCAATAATGTGGCTCTATAAGGCAATAATGGGTTCTATGTCATTATAAAGAGGCGCTATGATGCAATAATGGCTCTCTATGGGGCAATTCTGGGGCTCTATGAGGCAATAATGGGGCTCTATGTCGCAACAATGGGACTCTATGAGGCAATAATGGGGCTCTATGAGGCAGTAATGGAGCTCAAAGTGGTTATAAAGGGGCTCTATGAGGTTATAATGGGGCTCTGTTAGTCTATAATAGGGTTTATGAGGCAATAATGGGGCTCTATGACGCAATAATGGGTCTCTATGAGGCAATGATGCGGCTCTATGAGGCTATAATGAGGTCTTTGAGGCTATAATGGGCCTCTCTGGGGTTATACTGGGGCTCTGTTAGGCCATAATAGGGTTTATGAGGCAATAATGGGGCTCTATGACGCAATAATCGGGCTCTATGAGGCAATAACGGGCTCTATGGGGAAATAATTAGGCTCTATAAGGTTATAATAGGGCTCTATATAGCAACAATGGGACTCTATGAGGCTATACTGGGTTCTATGAGGCT
>NW_026635586.1:0-1859 GCF_028554395.1 Pezoporus wallicus
CCCTGCTGCGCAGCAACACAGTCAGCACAGAATGAACAGTGGCATCTGCTCACACGGCAGAAGGAGCAGCAGGGAAAGCTAGTGCTCTGCTTCTTCAGCACACAAGCAGCTTTGCAACGGGGTCACCATCATTGCAGTCTCTCCTCGGTTTCATACCTAAAAGTCCATTTGAATCCAAATTCTCAGGTGGTGTCTCTCAGCTGCCCAGCAGCACAGTGAGTACAGCACGAACGTTTGGCCTCTGCTCCCACAGCAGAAGAGCCAGGATTGAAAGCTGGTGCTGGACCTGTTCAGCACACAATCCCCTTTACATTGGTGCCTCCATCGTTGCTTTCACTGCTCACTTTCATACAGGAAAAGCATTTGAATGGAATCAGTCCAGAGCCTGCTCTCTGGCCCAGCAGCACAGTGAGTACAGCACGAACGTTTGGCCTCTGCTCCCACAGCAGAAGAGCCAGGATTGAAAGCTGGTGCTGGACCTGTTCAGCACACAATCCCCTTGCGCAGGAACACAGTCAGCACAGAATGAACAGTGGCATCTGCTCACACGGCAGAAGGAGCAGCAGGGAAAGCTAGTGCTCTGCTTCTTCAGCACACAAGCAGCTTTGCAACGGGGTCACCATCATTGCAGTCTCTCCTCGGCTTCATACCTAAAAGTCCATTTGAATCCAAATTCTCAGGTGGTGTCTCTCAGCTGCCCAGCAGCACAGTGAGTACAGCACGAACGTTTGGCCTCTGCTCCCACAGCAGAAGAGCCAGGATTGAAAGCTGGTGCTGGACCTGTTCAGCACACAATCCCCTTTACATTGGTGCCTCCATCGTTGCTTTCACTGCTCACATTCATACAGGAAAAGCATTTGAATGGAATCAGTCCAGAGCCTGCTCTCTGCTGGCAGCAACACAGCACAGAATGAACAGTGGCATCTGCTCACACGGCAGAAGGAGCAGCAGGGAAAGCTAGTGCTCTGCTTCTTCAGCACACAAGCAGCTTTGCAACGGGGTCACCATCATTGCAGTCTCTCCTCGGTTTCATACCTAAAAGTCCATTTGAATCCAAATTCTCAGGTGGTGTCTCTCAGCTGCCCAGCAGCACAGTGAGTACAGCACGAACGTTTGGCCTCTGCTCCCACAGCAGAAGAGCCAGGATTGAAAGCTGGTGCTGGACCTGTTCAGCACACAATCCCTTTACATTGGTGCCTCCATCGTTGCTTTCACTGCTCACTTTCATACAGGAAAAGCATTTGAATGGAATCAGTCCAGAGGCTGCTCTCTGCTGCGCAGCAACACAGTCAGCACAGAATGAACAGTGGCATCTGCTCACACGGCAGAAGGAGCAGCAGGGAAAGCTAGTGCTCTGCTTCTTCAGCACACAAGCAGCTTTGCAACGGGGTCACCATCATTGCAGTCTCTCCTCGGTTTCATACCTAAAAGTCCATTTGAATCCAAATTCTCAGGTGGTGTCTCTCAGCTGCCCAGCAGCACAGTGAGTACAGCACGAACGTTTGGCCTCTGCTCCCACAGCAGAAGAGCCAGGATTGAAAGCTGGTGCTGGACCTGTTCAGCACACAATCCCCTTTACATTGGTGCCTCCATCGTTGCTTTCACTGCTCACTTTCATACAGGAAAAGCATTTGAATGGAATCAGTCCAGAGCCTGCTCTCTGCTGCGCAGCAACACAGTCAGCACAGAATGAACAGTGGCATCTGCTCACACGGCAGAAGGAGCAGCAGGGAAAGCTAGTGCTCTGCTTCTTCAGCACACAAGCAGCTTTGCAACGGGGTCACCATCATTGCAGTCTCTCCTCGGTTTCATACCTAAAAGTCCATTTGAATCCAAATTCTCAAGCGGTCTCAGCTGCC
>NW_026635587.1:0-18497 GCF_028554395.1 Pezoporus wallicus
TGTCTATGGGGTCTCTATGGGTCTCTTTGGGGTCTCTATGGGGTCTCTTTGGGTCTCTATGGGGTCTCTATGGGTCTCTATGGGGTCTCTATGGGGTCTCTATGGGTCTCTATGGGTCTCTATGGGGTCTCTGTGGGTGTCTATGGGGTTTCTATGGGTCTCTGTGAGGTCTCTATGGGTCTCTGTGGGGTTTCAGTGGGTCTCTATGGGGCTTCTATGGGGCTTTATGGGGTGTCTGTGGTCTCTATGGGGTGTCTATGGGGTGTCTATGGGTCTCTGTGGGGTCTCTATGGGGCTTCTATGGGGCTTTATGGGGTGTCTGTGGTCTCTATGGGGTGTCTATGGGGTGTCTATGGGTCTCTGTGGGGTCTCTATGGGGTGCTCTGTGGGGTTTCTGTGGGGTCTCTATGGGGTTTCTATGGGTCTCTGTGGGGTCTCTATGGGGTTTCTATGGGGTGCTCTATGGGGTTTCTGTGGGTCTCTATGGGGTGCTCTATGGGGTTTCTATGGGTCTCTATGGGGTGTCTATGTGGTCTCTATGGGTCTCTATGGGGTTTCTATGGGTCTTTATGGGGTCTCTATGGTCTCTATGGGTCTCTATGGGGTCTCTATGGGGTCTCTATGGGGTCTCTATGGTCTCTATGGGTCTCTATGTGGTCTCTATGGGGTCTCTATGGGGTCTCTATGGGGTCTCTATGGTCTCTATGGGGTCTCTATGGGTCTCTATGGGGTCTCTATGGGGTCTCTATGGGGTCTCTATGGGGTCTCTATGGGTCTCTATGGGGTCTCTATGGGGTCTCTATGGGGTCTCTGTGGGTCTCTATGGGTCTCTATGGGGTCTCTATGGGGTCTCTATGGGTCTCTATGGGTCTCTATGGGGTTTCTATGGGTCTTTATGGGGTCTCTATGGTCTCTATGGGTCTCTATGGGGTCTCTATGGGGTCTCTATGGTCTCTATGGGGTCTCTATGGGGTCTCTATGGGGTCTCTATGGGGTCTCTATGGGTCCCTATGGGATCTCTCCACGCCCCCCATAGAACTACAACTCCCATCCCCCCCCGCGGCAAACATCCGCTGCCCCCCTAACGGAGGGGGCGGGGCGGGAAGGGGCGGGACCGCTCCAACCAATCCGCAGCCGCCCTGCCCCTCCTTCAGCCAATGAGAAAGCAAAGCGTGGGATGGGGGAAAGAGGGGTGGGCGTGGCGCGTCCGCGTTGACGTCATCACGCCACGTCATCACGCGATGGCGGCGCGCGCGGCCCTGTGCGTGGCCGGCGCCGCGCTCTCCCTTTACGCGCTCCACGTGGAGCGGGCGCGCGCGCGGGAACCCGGGTACCGCGCGCGCTGCGACCTGGGCGAGGCCGTGTCCTGCACCCGCGTGTTCGGGTCCCGGTAACCGCGGGAAAAGGGGGGAGGGAATGAAAATGGAATGGCGGGAAAGGGACGGGAGAGAATGGCGGGAAGTGGGAAGTGGAGGGAAGGGAATGGCGGGAAATGGGAAGTGGAGGGAAGGGAATGGTGGGAAATTGGGGGGGATGGCGGGAAATGGGAAGTGGAGGGAAGGGAATGGTGGGAAATGGGGGGAGAATGGCGGGAAATGGGAAGTGGAGGGAAGGGAATGGTGGGAAATTGGGGGGATGGTGGGAAATTGTAGGGGGGGAGGGAAGGGAATGGTGGGAAATGGGAAGTGGAGGGAAGGGAATGGTGGGAAATTGGGGGGGGAGAATGGCAGGAAATTGGAAGTGGAGGGAAGGGAATGGCGGGTAATTGGGGGGAAATGGAATGGCGGGAAATGGGAAGTGGAGGGAAGGGAATGGTGGGAAATTGGGGGGGGAGAATGGCGGGAAATTGGAAGTGGAGGGAAGGGAATGGCGGGTAATTGGGGGGAAATGGAATGGCGGGAAATGGGAAGTGGAGGGAAGGGAATGGTGGGAAATTGGGGGGGATGGCGGGAAATGGGAAGTGGAGGGAAGGGAATGGCGGGAAATTGGGGGGAGGGGATGGAATGGTGGGAAATTGTGGGGGGAGAATGGTGGGAAATGGGAAGTGGAGGGAAGGGAATGGTGGGAAATTGGGGGGAAGTGGAATGGTGGGAAATGAGAGGGGAATGGCGGGAAATGGGAAGTGGAGGGAAGGGAATGGTGGGAAATTGGGGGGAAATGGAATGGTGGGAAATGGGAGGTGGAGGGGAGGGAATGGCGGGAAATGGGGGGGGAGAGAAGGGACTGGTGGGAAATTGTGGGGGGAGAATGGTGGGAAATGGGAAGTGGAGGGAAGGGAATGGTGGGAAATTGGGGGGAAATGGAATGGCGGGAAATGGGAAGTGGAGGGAAGGGAATGGCGGGAAATTGGGGGAAATGGAATGGTGGGAAATGAGCGGGAAATGGCGGGAAACGGGAAGTGGAGGGAAGGGAATGGCGGGAAATTGGGGGGAATGGTGGGAAATTGAGGGGGGGAGGGAAGGGAATGGTGGGAAATGGGGGGAGAATGGTGGGAAATGGGAAGTGGAGGGAAGGGAATGGCGGGAAATTGGGGGGAAGTGGAATGGTGGGAAATTGTGGGGGGAATGGCGGGAAATGGGAGGTGGAGGGAAGGGAATGGTGGGAAATGAGGGGGGAATGGCGGGAAATGAGAAGTGGAGGGAAGGGAATGGCGGGAAATTGGGGGGGGTAGGGGAAGGAAATGGTGGGAAATGGTAGGGGCGGAGAATGGCGGGAAATGAGAAGTGGAGGGAAGGGAATGGTGGGAAATTGGGGAGGGGAGGGAATGGTGGGAAATGGGAAGTGGAGGGAAGGGAATGGCGGGAAATTGGGGAGGGGAGGGAAATGGCGGGAAATGAGGGGGGAATGGAATGGAATAGTGGGAAAGACGGGGAGGGGATGGAATGGCGGGAAATGGAGGGGGTAAGGGGAAAGGAGGCGGGAATGAAAATGGAATGGCGGGAAATGGGAAGTGGAGGGAAGGGAATGGCGGGAAATGGGGGGGAAATGGTGGGAAATTGAGGAGGGGTGGCGGGAAATGGGAAGTTGAGGGAAGGAATGGCGGGAAATTGAGGGGGGATGGAAATGGCGGGAAACTTGGGAAAGGGGGGGAGGGAAATGGAATGGCGGGAAATGGGGGGATGGCGGGAAATTGGCGGGAGGGTGGGAAATGAGGGGAATGGTGGGAATTTGGGGGGATGGCGGGAAATGAGGAGGGAAAATGGAGGGAAATTGGGAATGGAATGGCGGGAAATTGGGGTTGGCGGGAAATGGAAGGAAATGGGGGGCAGGGAATGGAATGGAATGGCGGGAAATTGAGGGGGTTGGCGGGAAATGAGGACAGGAAATGGAGGGAAATGGGGGGGGAGGGAATGGAATGGCGGGAAATTGGGGGAATGGCGGGAAATGGGGGCGGGTCAAAGGAGGGTCTCTGGGGCTGAGGAGGGAGAGGAGCGGGAGGTGAGGAAAAGGGGCGGAGCTTGGGGGCGAGGAGCAGCCAATGGGAGGCTGAGGGGCGGGGGCGTTTGCCGTATATGGTGATGGGGGCGTGTCTGCCAGGTGGGGGCGTGGCCTGGGGCTGGTGGAGCCGCTGCTGGGCCGGGACAGCGCCGCCAACGTCCCCAATGGGGCCGTGGGGGTCGTGTTCTACCTCCTGCAAGGGATTCTGGGTAAGGGCAATGGGACCCATAGGGGGAAATGGGACCCATAGAGGGGGCAATGGGAGCCATAGGGGGCAATGGGAGCCATAGGGGGAAATGGGAGCCATAGGGGGGCAATGGGAGCCATAGGGGGGCAATGGGGTCCATAGGAGGGCAATGGGAGCCATAGGGGGCAATGGGACCCATAGGGGGGCAATGGGGTCCATAGGAGGGCAATGAGAGCCATAGGGGGCAATGGGACCCATAGGGGGGCAATGGGAGCCATAGGGCGCAGTGGGACCCATAGGGGGCAATGGGACCCATAGGGGGCAATGGGACCCATAGGAGGGAATGGGACCCATAGGGGGGAATGGCTCCCTTGGGCTCCATTGGGGTCCATTGGGTCCCTTTGAGCTCCATTGACCCCCATTGGGTCCCATTGATCCCCATTGACCCCCATTGGGTCCCATTGACCCCCATTGGGTCCCATTGACCCCCATTGAGTCCCATTGACCCCCATTGGATCCCATTGATCCCCATTGACACCCATTGACTCCCATTGATCCCATTGACCCCCATTGACCCCCATTGACCCCCATTGACCCCCATTGACCCCCATTGATCCCCATTGACCCCCATTGACTCCCATTGACCCCCATTGACTTCCATTGCTCCCCATTGCTCCCCATTGACACCCATTGACTCCCATTGATCCCATTGACTCCCATTGACCCCCATTGACCCCCATTGACCCCCATTGACCCCCATTGACCCCCATTGCCCCCCATTGCCCCCCATTGCTCCCCATTGCTCCCCACTGATCCCTTCATCCCCCAACCCCAGGCCCCGTGCGCGGTCGCGCCGCCTCCTGGCTGCTGCTGGCGTCGTCGGTGGCGTCGGCGTTGGCGTCGCTGTGGCTGGCGGCCATCTTGGCCTTCGTCCTGCACGACCTCTGCCTCGTCTGCCTCAGCACCTACGGCCTCAACCTGCTCCTGCTGCGCCTCAACCTGCGCCGCTGGCGCCAGCGCCCCAAAAGCGCCTGAATTCAACCCAAAATACACGGCCCCGGGTGTGGGGGGATGGGTCTGGGTCTCTGTGTGTGGGGGTTGGGGGGAATGCGGCGCAATGGGGAGGTCTTGGGGATGGCGGCACCATAGGGGGAGACAATATGGCGGGGGGCTTGGGGGCATCCAATATGGCGGCCCCCTTGGGGACATTCAATATGGCGGCCCCCTTGGGGACATTCAATATGGTGGCGCTCATGGACTCATTCAATATGGTGGCCCCATAGGGAGAGCCAATATGGTGGCGCCCATGGTCTCATTCAATATGGCGGTGGGCTTGGGGGCATCCAATATGGCGGCCCCCTTGGGGACATTCAATATGGCGGCCCCCTTGGGGACATTCAATATGGCGGCCCTCTTGGGGACATTCAATATGGTGGCACTCATGGTCTCATTCAATATGGCGGCACCATAGGGCGAGCCAATATGGTGGCGCCCATGGTCTCATTCAATATGGCGGTGGGCTTGGGGGCATCCAATATGGCGGCCCCCTTGGGGACATTCAATATGGCAGCCCTCTTGGGGACATTCAATATGGTGGCACTCATGGTCTCATTCAATATGGTGGCCCCATAGGGAGAGCCAATATGGTGGCGCCCATGGTCTCATTCAATATGGCGGTGGGCTTGGGGGCATCCAATATGGCGGCCCCCTTGGGGACATTCAATATGGCGGCCCCCTTGGGGACATTCAATATGGCGGCCCCCTTGGGGACATTCAATATGGTGGCGCTCATGGACTCATTCAATATGGTGGCCCCATAGGGAGAGCCAATATGGTGGGGGGCTTGGGGGCATCCAATATGGCAGCCCTCTTGGGGACATTCAATATGGCGGCCCCCTTGGGGACATTCAATATGGTGGCGCTCATGGACTCATTCAATATGGCGGCACCATAGGGAGAGCCAATATGGTGGGGGGCTTGGGGGCATCCAATATGGCGGCCCCCTTGGGGGCATTCAATATGGTGGCGCTCATGGACCCATTCAATATGGTGGCCCCATAGGGAGAGCCAAGATGGTGGTGGGCTTGGGGGCATCCAATATGGCGGCCCCCTTGGGGACATCCAATATGGTGGCGCTCATGGACCCATTCAATATGGCGGCCCCATAGGGATAGCCAATATGGTGGCGTCCATGGTCTCATCCAATATGGCGGCTCCCTAGGGATAGCCAATATGGCGGCTCCCTAGGGATAGCCAATATGGCGGCCCCCTTGGGGACATCCAATATGGTGGCGCTCATGGTTACATTCAATATGGCGGCCCCATAGGGATAGCCAATATGGTGGTGGGCTTGGGGGCATCCAATATGGCGGCCCCCTTGGGGACATTCAATATGGTGGCGCTCATGGTCTCATTTAATATGGTGGCCCCATAGGGAGAGACAATGTGGTGGCGCTCATGGACCCATTCAATATGGTGGCCCCATAGGGAGAGACAATGTGGCGGTGGGCTTGGGGGCATCCAATATGGCGGCCCCCTTGGGGGCATTCAATATGGCGGCCCCCTAGGGACATCCAATATGGTGGCGCTCATGGACTCATTCAATATGGTGGCGCTCATGGACCCATTCAATATGGCGGCCCCATAGGGAGAGCCAATATGGTGGTGGGCTTGGGGGCATCCAATATGGTGGCCCCATAGGGACATTCAATATGGTGGCGCTCGTGGTCTCATTCAATATGGCGGCCCCATAGGGAGAGCCAATATGGTGGCGCTCATGGACCCATTCAATATGGCAGCCCCATAGGGAGAGCCAATATGGTGGCACCCATGGTCTCATTCAATATGGCGGCCCCCATGGGGACATCCAATATGGCGGCTCCCTAGGTATAGCCAATATGGCGGCCCCATAGGGAGAGCCAATATGGTGGCGCCCATGGTCTCATTCAATACGGCAGCCCCATAGGGACATCCAATATGGTGGCGCCCATGGTCATATCCAATATGGCGGCCCCTTGAGACTTCCAATATGGCGGCCCCCAAGGGATATCCAATATGGTGGCCCCATAGGGACATCCAATATGGCGGCAGCCCTGGGGACACCCTGTACTGCAGCCCACGTGCTCAAAGGCAACATGGCGGCGCCCTTAGTCGCATCCAATATGGCGGCGGCCTTGGAGACATCCAATATGGCGGCCCCCTGAGGGACATCCAACATGGCGGCGGCCTCGGTGGCTTCCAATATGGCGGCGCCCATGGTCACATCCAATATGGCAGCGGCCTTGGTGCCGTACAACATGGCGGCGCCCTTCTTTCCCGCCCCAACATGGCGTCGGTCACGCACACGTCCAACATGGCGGCGCCCACGTTGGAGTGGGCGGGGCGAGGGGCGGAGCTTGGGCCGCTTGCGGTGAGTGGGGACGGGCCCGTGTGGGTCCGTTGGGGTCTATGGGGCGCTATGGGGTGTCTATGGGGCTCTGTGGGGCGCTATGGGGCTCTATGGGGCGCTATGGGGGTCTATGGGGCGTCTATGGGGCTCTGTGGGGAGCTATGGGGCGCTATGGGGCTCTATGGGGAGCTATGGGGGTCTATGGGGCACTATGGGGCTCTATGGGGAGCTATGGGGCGGCTATGGGGGGGTTATGGGGCCCATAGGGGTCTATGGGGCTCCATAGGTGGGCTCTGGGCCTCCATAGGGGCTGTTCCATGTGTCCCTATTGGGGGGGGAGTATATAGGAGTCTATGGGGCTCTATGGGGGTCTGTGGGGTTCTATGGGGCTCTATAGGGGCCTATGGTGGGTCTATGGCAGTCTATGGGGCTCGGGGGGGGGGCTATGGGTCTCTCTGGGGGTCTATGGGGCTCTATGATGTTCTGTGGGGAGCTATGGGGGATCTATGGGGGACTATGAGGGTCTGTGGGAGGGCTATGGGTCTCTCTGGGGGGTCTGTTGGGGGTCTATAGGGCTCTATGGGGGTCTATGGGGGGGGACATGGGTCTCTATGGGGTCCCTATGGGTCCTTATGGGGTCTCTATGGGTCCCTATGGGATCTCTATGGGTCCCAATAGGGTCTCTATGGGGTCTCTATGGGTCTCTGTGGGTCCCTATGGAGTCCCTATGTGTCTCTATGTCTCTCTATGGGTTTCTAGGGGTCTCTATGGGGTCCCTATGGGTCTCTCTATGTGTCTCAATGGGTCCCAGTGGGGTCTCTGTGGGTCTCTATGGGTCCCTATGTCTCTCTATGGGTCTCAATGGGGTCCCTATGGGTCTCTCTCTATGGGTCCCTGTGGGTCCCAATGGGTCTCTATGGGTCCCTATGTGTCCCTATAGGGTCTCTATGGGTCTCTATGGGTCCCAATGGGTTCTCTATGTGCCTCTATGTCTCTCTATGGGTCCCTATGGGTCTCTATGGGGTCTCTATGGCTCCCAATGGGTCTCTATGGGTCCCAATGGGTCTCTATGTGTCCCTATGGGTCTCTATGGGTCTCTATGGGTCCCAATGGGTCCCTATGGGTCTCTATGGGTCCCAATGGGTCCCTATGGGTCCCAATGGGTCTCTATGGGTCTCTATGGGTCCCAATGGGTCCCTATGGGTCCCAATGGGTCTCTATGGGTCTCTATGGGTCCCAATGGGTCCCTATGGGTCTCTATGGGGTCTCTATGGGTCCCAATGGGGTCTCTATGGGTCTCTATGGGTCCCTATGGGTCCCAATGGGTCCCAATGGGGTCTCCGTGGCTCCCCAGAGGGCTCGGTGCCCCTCCCCCCCCCAGGCGATGCTGCTCCGGGTGCTGGGGGGGCTCCGGGGGGGGGCGCTCCCGCCCCTCCCCCCCTCGCGCGCCGCCGCCGACCTCCCCCCTCCCCCCGACCTGGCGCGGGAGCGCTCCAAGCACGTGACCGCCTTCTACCTCCAGCCCGCCATTGACGTCGCCGCCGAGAGGGTGCGGGGGGGGGGGGGGGGGGCGCTATGGGGCGGGACCCATAAGTGTGGGGCAGAGCCATAGGGAGCTGTGGGGCAGAGCAATAGGGGGTTATGGGGGGCTATGGGGCGAGACCCATAAGTGTGGGGCAGAGCAATAGGGAGCTATGGGGCGGGACCCATAAGTGTGGGGCAGAGCAATAGGGAGCTATGGGGCGGGACCCATAAGTGTGGGGCAGAGCCATAGGGAGCTGTGGGGCAGAGCAATAGGGGGTTATGGGGGGCTATGGGGCGAGACCCATAAGTGTGGGGCAGAGCAATAGGGAGCTGTGGGGCAGAGCAATAGGGGGTTATGGGGGGCTATGGGGCGAGACCCATAAGTGTGGGGCAGAGCAATAGGGAGCTGTGGGGCAGAGCAATAGGGGGTTATGGGGGGCTATGGGGCGAGACCCATAAGTGTGGGGCAGAGCCATAGGGAGCTATGGGGCAGAGCCAGAAGTGTGGGGCAGAGCCATAGGGAGCTATGGGGCAGAGCCATAAGTGTGGGGCAGAGCCATAGGGAGCTATGGGGCAGAGCCAGAAGTGTGGGGCAGAGCCATAAGTGTGGGGCAGAGCCATAGGGAGCTATGGGGCAGAGCCAGAAGTGTGGGGCAGAGCCATAGGGAGCTATGGGGCGGGACCCATAAGTGTGGGGCAGAGCCATAGGGAGCTGTGGGGCAGGGCAATAGGGGGTTATGGGGTGGTCCCATAGGGAGCTATGGGGCAGACCCATAAGTGTGGGGCAGAGCCATAGGGAGCTGTGGGGCAGGGCAATAGGGGGTTATGGGGTGGTCCCATAGGGAGCTATGGGGCAGACCCATAAGTGTGGGGCAGAGCCATAGGGAGCTGTGGGGCAGGGCAATAGGGGTTATGGGGTGGTCCCATAGGGAGCTATGGGGCAGACCCATAAGTGTGGGGCAGAGCCATAGGGAGCTGTGGGGCAGGGCAATAGGGGGTTATGGGGTGGTCCCATAGGGAGCTATGGGGCAGACCCATAAGTGTGGGGCAGAGCCATAGGGAGCTGTGGGGCAGGGCAATAGGGGGTTATGGGGTGGTCCCATAGGGAGCTATGGGGCAGACCCATAAGTGTGGGGCAGAGCCATAGGGAGCTGTGGGGCAGGGCAATAGGGGGTTATGGGGTGGTCCCATAGGGAGCTATGGGGCGAGACCCATAAGTGTGGGGCAGAGCAATAGGGGGTTATGGGGGGCTATGGGGCGAGACCCATAAGTGTGGGGCAGAGCGATAGGGAGATATGGGGCGGGACCCATAAGTGTGGGGCAGAGCCATAGGAGCTATGGGGCGGGACCCATAAGTGGGGGGCAGAGCCATAGGGAGCTGTGGGGCGGGACCCATAAGTGGGGGGCAGAGCAATAGGGAGATATGGGGCGACACCCATAAGTGGGGGGCAGAACCATAGGGAGCTGTGGGGCGGGACCCATAAGTGTGATGCAGAGCCATAGGGAGCTATGGGGCAGACCCATAAGTGTGGGGCAGAGCCGTAAGTGTAGGGCAGAGCCATAGGGAGCTATGGGGCAGAGCCATAAGTGTGGGGCAGAGCTATAGGAGCTATGGGGCAGAGCCAGAAGTGTGGGGCAGAGCCATAGGGAGCTATGGGGCGAGACCCAGAAGTGGGGGGCAGAACCATAGGGAGCTGTGGGGCGGGACCCATAAGTGTGGGGCAGACCCATAAGTGTGGGGCAGAGCCATAAGTGTGGTGCAGAGCCATAGGGAGCTGTGGGGCGGGACCCATAAGTGTGGGGCAGAGACATAGGGAGCTAGGGGGCAGACCCATAAGTGTGGGGCAGAGCCATACGGAGCTATGGGGCGGGACCCATAAGTGGGGGGCAGAGCCATAGGGAGCTATGGGGCAGAGCCAGAAGTGTGGAGCAGAGCCATAGGGAGCTATGGGGCAGACCCATAAGTGTGGGGCAGAGCCATAGGGAGCTGTGGGGCGAGACTCATAAGTGTGGGGCAGATCCACAGGGAGCTATGGGGCAGAGCCATAGGGGGTTATGGGGTGGTCCCATAGGGATCTATGGGGCAGAGGCATAAGTGTGGGGCAGATACATCTGGGGTTATGGGGTGGTCCCATAGGGTGCTGTGGGGCAGTTTCATAGGGATCTGTGAGGCGGCCCCATAAGTGTGGGTCAGCCCCACAGGGATCTATGGGGCTGACCCCCCCCCCCCCCCCCTTTGTGCCCCACATGCAGCCCTCGGTGCGGCTGACCCCCACCACGTTGCTGTACTCGGGGCGCTCGCAGGATGGGAGCCACATCATGGTAAGTGGGGCTCGCTATGGGGCTCGCTATGGGGCACGCTATGGGGTTCGCTATGGGGCTCGCTATGGGGTTCGATATGGGGCTCGCTATGGGGCTCGCTATGGGGCTCGCTATGGGGCTCGCTATGGGGTTCGCTATGGGGCTCGCTATCGGGCTCGCTATCGGGCTCGCTATGGGGCTCGCTATGGGGCTCGCTATGGGGCACCCTATGGGGCTCGCTATGGGGTTCGCTATGGGGCTCGCTATCGGGCTCGCTATCGGGCTCGCTATGGGGCTCGCTATGGGGCTTGCTATGGGGCATGCTATGGGGCTCGCTATGGGGCACGCTATGGGGCTCGCTATGGGGCTCGCTATGGGGCACGCTATGGGGCTCGCTATGGGGCTCGCTATAGGGTTCGATATGGGGCTCGCTATGGGGCTCGCTATGGGGTTCACTATGGGGCCCGCTATGGGGTTCGCTATGGGGCTCGCTATGGGGTTCGCTATGGGGCTCGCTATGGGGCTCGCTATGGGGCTCGCTATGGGGCACGCTATGGGGCTCGCTATGGGGCTCGCTATGGGGCACGCTATGGGGCTCGCTATGGGGTTCGCTATGGGGCTCGCTATGGGGCTCGCTATCGGGCTCGCTATGGGGCTTGCTATGGGGCTTGCTATGGGGTTGCTATGGGGTTCGCTATGGGGCTCGCTATGGGGCTCGCTATGGGGCACGCTATGGGGCACGCTATGGGGCTCGCTATGGGGCACGCTATGGTGCTCGCTATAGGGCTCACTATGGGGCACGCTATGGGGCTCGCTATGGGGCTCGCTATGGGGGGGACTATGGGGTCTTCTATGGGGGGGCTATGAGGCACAGTATGGGGCATGATATGGGGCTCACTATGGGGCTCGTTGTGGGGCTGTCTATGGGGCTCACTATGAGGCACGCTATGGGGCTCTGTATGGGGCTTATTATGGGGCTCGCTATGGGGCTCGCTATGGGGTTCACTATGGGGCTCGCTATGGGGTTCGCTATGGGGCTCGCTATGGGGTTCGCTATGGGCCTCGCTATGGGGTCCAGTAGGTTGGGGGCGGCATGGATCCCCATCCCATTACCCCATTATCCCGTTCATCCCCATTGCCCCCCATCGCCCCATTGCCCCCCATTGAGCCCCATTGAGCCCCATTGCCCCCCATTGACCCCCATTGTGCCCCATTGAGCCCCATTGACCCCCATTGAGCCCCATTGAGCCCCATTGACCCCCATTGAGCCCCATTGCCCCCCATTGAGCCCCATTGAGCCCCATTGCGCCCCATTGAGCCCCATTGAGCCCCATTGCGCCCCATTGAGCCCCATTGCGCCCCATTGAGCCCCATTGAGCCCCATTGAGCCCCATTGCGCCCCATTGAGCCCCATTGAGCCCCATTGAGCCCCATTGCGCCCCCCATTGAGCCCCATTGAGCCCCATTGAGCCCCATTGCGCCCCATTGAGCCCCATTGCGCCCCATTGCCCCCCATTGAGCCCCATTGAGCCCCATTGAGCCCCATTGCGCCCCATTGCCCCCCATTGAGCCCCATTGCGCCCCATTGCGCCCCATTGAGCCCCATTGAGCCCCATTGCGCCCCATTGAGCCCCATTGAGCCCCATTGAGCCCCATTGCCCCCCATTGTCCCCCATTGTCCCCCATTGCCCCCATTGCCCCCCATTGAGCCCCATTGAGCCCCATTGACCCCCATTGACCCCCATTGCCCCCCATTGAGCCCCATTGACCCCCATTGACCCCCATTGACCCCCATTGCCCCCCATTGAGCCCCATTGAGCCCCATTGAGCCCCATTGAGCCCCATTGCGCCCCATTGTGCCCCATTGCAGCAGAGCGCCCGGTACCTGCAGCAGGAGCTCCCCATCCGCATCGCCCATCGCATCCGGGCCTTCCGGGGCCTGCCCTTCGGTGTGGGGTGCAACCCCACATTGCTGCACGTGGTAACACGGGGTGACATGGGGTGACATGGGATAACATGGGATAACATGGGATAACATGGGGTGACATGGGATAACATGGGATAACATGGGATAACATGGGGTGACATGGGATAACATGGGATAACATGGGATAACATGGGGTGACATGGGATAACATGGGATAACATGGGATAACATGGGGTGACATGGGATGACATGGGATAACATGGGATGACATGGGATAACATGGGATGACATGGGATAACATGGGATGACATGGGATAACATGGGATAACATGGGATGACATGGGATAACATGGGGTAACATGGGGTAACATGGGATAACATGGGATAACATGGGATAACATGGGATAACATGGGGTGACATGGGATATAACATGGGATATAACATGGGATATAACATGGGATAACATGGGATATAACGGGATAACATGGGGTAACATGGGATAACATGGGATAACGTGGGATAACATGGGGTGACATGGGATAACATGGGATAACATGGGATAACATGGGGTAACATGGGGTGACATGGGGTGACATGGGGTGACATGGGGTAACATGGGATAACATGGGATATAACATGGGATATAACATGGGATAACATGGGATATAACATGGGATAACATGGGATAACATGGGGTGACATGGGGTAACATGGGGTAACATGGGATATAACATGGGGTAACATGGGATAACATGGGGTAACATGGGGTAACATGGGGTAACATGGGATAACATGGGATATAACGTGGGATATAACATGGGATAACATGGGGTAACATGGGATAACATGGGATATAACATGGGATAACATGGGGTAACATGGGATAACATGGGATATAACATGGGATAACACGGGATAACATGGGGTAACATGGGATAACATGGGATATAACATGGGATAACATGGGATATAAGGTATTATGGGATGTGTGATATGGGGCAGGGGATCTTATGGGATGTCATGGGATACAATGGGGTCTTACGGGATGTTATGGGGTATTATGGGATACAATGGGGTATTATGGGGTGTAATGGGGTGTTATGGGCTATTATGGGATACAATGGGGTGTAATGGGGTGTTATGGGGTGTTATGGGCTATTATGGGATACAATGGGGTATTATGGGGTGTAATGGGGTGTTATGGGCTATTATGGGATACAATGGGGTGTAATGGGGTGTTATGGGGTGTTATGGGCTATTATGGGATACAATGGGGTGTTATGGGGTGTTATGGGGTGCTGTGGGCTATTATGGGATACAATGGGGTATTATGGGGTGTAATGGGGTGTAATGGGGTGTTATGGGATACAATGGGGTGTAATGGGGTGTTATGGGGTGTTATGGGCTATTATGGGATACAATGGGGTGTTATGGGCTATTATGGGATACAATGGGGTATTATGGGGTGTAATGGGGTGTTATGGGGTATTATGGGATACAATGGGGTGTAATGGGGTGTTATGGGGTATTATGGGATACAATGGGGTGTAATGGGGTGTAATGGGGTGTTATGGGATACAATGGGGTGTAATGGGGTGTTATGGGGTGCTGTGGGCTATTATGGGATGCGCAGCTCAGGGCCGCGCTCCCCATCCCCCCCCAGCACGAGCTCTACATCCGCGCCTTCCACATGCTCAGCGACTTCCCCCCGGTGAGTGCGAGCCCGGGCCCCATCCCCCCACATCCCCCCCCCCCCATCCCCCCCCACACATCCCCCCATCCCCCATCCCCCATCCCCCCATCCCCCATCCCCCATCCCCCATCCCCCATCCCCCATCCCCCATCCCCCATCCCCCCACACACATCCCCCCCATCCCCCCATTCCCCCTTCCCCCATCTCCCCCACACCCCCCCAACACACCATCCCGCTTCACCCGACCACCGTCATCCCCCCATCCCCCATCCCCATCCCCCCCACCCACCTCATCCCCCCATCCCCCATCCCCCCATCCCCCCATCCCCCATCCCCATCCCCCCTATTCCCCCCATATCCCCCACACCCCCCACACCCCCATCCCCCCCTTCCCCCCACACCCCCTATCCTCCCCATACCCCCCACCCCCCTCATCCCCCCAGCCCCACATCCCACATCCCCCCCATACACCCCACACCCCCCCATCCCCCCATCCCCATCCCCCCCACACCCCCATCCCCCCATCCCCCATATCCCCCCTATATCCCCCCCACCCCCCATTCCCCCATCCCCCCCTCCCTCCATCCTCTGTCCCCCCACCTCCATCCCCGCCATCCCCCCATCCCCCCTCCCCACACCCCCATCCCCCCATTCCCCCCATATCCCCCCCATATCCCCCCCATCCCCCACCCCCCACCCCCCATCCCCCCTTCCCCCCCCCACACCCCCCCCCCACACCCCCCTCCCCCCATTCCCCCCATCCCCCCCACATCCCCCCTTCCCCCCACACCCCCATCCCCCCATTTCCCCCTATATCCCCCACACCCCCCACACCCCCCATTCACCCCACACCCCCATCCCCCCATTCCCCCCCATTTCCCCCTATATCCACCCCCATCCCCCACCCCCCATCCCCCCCCATTCCCCCCCATATCCCCCCCATATCCCCCCCATATCCCCCCCATATCCCCCATCTCCCCCCCATATCCCCCCCATCCCCCCCATATCCCCCATCATCCCCCCCATCTCCCCCCAACTCCCCCCTCCCCCCGCTCTGCCCCCCAGATCCAGGTCCCCACGGATGAGTCTCGCTTCTGCTCCCTCCTGCGCCAGCTCCTCGAGGACCACAAGGACGTCGTCACCCTCCTGGCCGAGGGCCTGCGGGAGTGCAGGCGCCACATCCAGGTGCCGTGGGGCAGCCCCATAGACACTGACCCATGGATACTGCCCCATAGACACTGCCCCATAGACACTGACCCATGGATACTGACCCATGGATACTGCCCCATAGACACTGACCCATAGACACTGACCCATGGATACTGCCCCATAGACACTGACCCATAGACAGTGACCCATGGATACTGCCCCATAGACAGTGACCCATGGATACTGCCCCATAGACACTGACCCATAGACACTGACCCATGGATACTGCCCCATAGACACTGACCCATGGATACTGCCCCATAGACACTGACCCATAGACACTGACCCATGGATACTGCCCCATAGACACTGACCCATAGACAGTGACCCATGGATACTGCCCCATAGACACTGACCCATAGACACTGACCCATAGACAGTGACCCATGGATACTGCCCCATAGACACTGACCCATAGATACAGCCCCATAGACACTGACCCATAGACACTGACCCATGGATACTGCCCCATAGACACTGACCCATAGACAGTGACCCATAGACAGTGACCCATGGATACTGCCCCATAGACAGTGACCCATAGACACTGACCCATGGATACTGCCCCATAGACACTGACCCATAGACACTGACCCATAGACGGTGACCCATGGATACTGCCCCATAGACAGTGACCCATGGATACTGCCCCATAGACACTGACCCATGGATACTGCCCCATGGATACTGCCCCATAGACACTGCCCCATAGACAGTGACCCATAGACACTGACCCATAGACAGTGACCCATGGATACTGCCCCATAGACACTGACCCATAGACAGTGACCCATGGATACTGCCCCATAGACACTGACCCATGGATACTGCCCCATAGACACTGACCCATGGATACTGCCCCATAGACACTGACCCATAGACAGTGACCCATGGATACTGCCCCATAGACACTGACCCATGGATACTGCCCCATAGACACTGACCCATGGATACTGCCCCATAGACACTGACCCATGGATACTGCCCCATAGACACTGATCCATAGACAGTGACCCATGGATACTGCCCCATAGACACTGACCCATGGATACTGCCCCATAGACAGTGACCCATAGACAGTGACCCATGGATACTGCCCCATAGACACTGACCCATAGACAGCGACCCATGGATACTGCCCCATAGACACTGACCCATAGACAGTGACCCATAGACAGTGACCCATGGATACTGCCCCATAGACACTGACCCATAGACAGTGACCCATAGACACTGACCCATGGATACTGCCCCATAGACACTGACCCATAGACACTGACCCATAGACACTGCCCCATAGACAGTGACCCATGGATACTGCCCCATAGACACTGACCCATAGACACTGACCCATGGATACTGCCCCATAGACACTGACCCATAGACACTGACCCATAGACACTGACCCATGGATACTGCCCCATAGACACTGACCCATGGATACTGCCCCATAGACACTGACCCATGGATACTGCCTCATAGACACTGACCCATGGATACTGCCCCATAGACACTGACCCATGGATACTGCCCCATAGACAGTGACCCATAGACAGTGACCCATGGATACTGCCCCATAGACACTGACCCATGGATACTGCCCCATAGACACTGACCCATGGATACTGCCCCATAGACACTGACCCATGGATACTGCCCCATAGACACTGACCCATAGACACTGACCCATAGACACTGACCCATGGATACTGCCCCATAGACAGTGACCCATAGATACTGCCCCATAGACACTGACCCATGGATACTGCCCCATAGACACTGACCCATGGATACTGCCCCATAGACACTGACCCATGGATACTGCCCCATAGACACTGACCCATGGATACTGCCCCATAGACACTGATCCATAGACAGTGACCCATGGATACTGCCCCATAGACAGTGACCCATGGATACTGCCCCATAGACACTGACCCATTGATACTGCCCCATAGACAGTGACCCATAGACACTGACCCATGGATACTGCCCCATAGACACTGCCCCATAGACACTGACCCATGGATACTGCCCCATGGATACTGCCCCATAGACACTGCCCCATAGACAGTGACCCATGGATACTGCCCCATAGACACTGACCCATGGATACTGCCCCATAGACACTGACCCATGGATACTGCCCCATAGACACTGACCCATGGATACTGCCCCATAGACAGTGACCCATGGATACTGCCCCATAGACACTGACCCATGGATACTGCCCCATAGACACTGACCCATGGATACTGCCCCATAGACACTGACCCATGGATACTGCCCCATAGACAGTGACCCATGGATACTGCCCCATAGACACTGACCCATGGATACTGCCCCATAGACACTGACCCATAGACACTGACCCATAGACACTGACCCATAGACAGTGACCCATAGACAGTGACCCATGGATACTGCCCCATAGACACTGACCCATAGACAGTGACCCATAGATACAGCCCCATAGACAGTGACCCATGGATACTGCCCCATAGACACTGACCCATAGACAGTGACCCATAGACAGTGACCCATAGACAGCGACCCAGAGACAGCGCCCCATAGATACAGCCCCATAGACAGTGACCCATAGATACAGCCCCATAGACACAGCCCCATAGACAGTGCCCCATAGACACCCACTACGGACACCGCCCCATAGACACCCCCTATACCCCCCATAGACACCCCCTATACCCCCATAGCACCCCCTATAGACACCCCCTATACCCCCCATAGACACCCCCCCATAGACACCCCCTATACCCCCATAGCACCCCCCATAGACACCCCCCTATAAGCCCTATAGACCCCCCTATA